>NC_135421.1:19098714-19346214 GCF_051991245.1 Festucalex cinctus | reverse complement strand
GGTTTTTTTTTTTAGGTCATCCAGGGGACAGAAAGGTGGAGGTGTGCTACATTGACTTCGGACTTAAGACAACAGTGTTGGTCAACGACTTGAGGAAGATAATGGATGAGTTCTTCTCCTTGCCAACATTGGTAATAGTGCTTACTTTGATTTAAACCTTATCTATAGTGTATACTCAAATGGTCATTTGCGTGTGTGCTCGTGTTTATCTTTTGTGTGCATCATGTAGGCAATCCACTGCTGCTTGTCAGACGTGCTTCCTGTAGGCGGAGAGATGTGGAGCGACACCTGTGTGAAACGCTTCTCCAGCTTGGCTTATGACAAATTCTTCACCATCGTGGTTACAGGTTAAGTGAATTTTAAAAAAAAGTAATGACTTTAGTATTCGCGAAGGATAGGTCCCTGATGTGAATAGTGTAAAAATGTTAGTGTACTAATGCAGAGCTGTCACCTGTTACAGATTATCCGAATTATGTTATGGAAATAAATGAATGCTGCCGCCAAAAAATGAAAAAATTGAAATGAAACGAAACTATGCAGACCGTCCGCATAGCTTACAAGTTGCCGTAGGTGCGCGGTATGGAAAATGTGGGCAATGCGAACATCGCATGGCATCGCGTACGTGGTTGCTGAAATATCATTGCGCCGTGTGGAGCCGTGCGGAACTTGCGGCCATGTCAAGCAAAAATCAAGTTTTAGAATGGTTTTAATTCATTCACTGCCTTTGACAAGTATACATTTTCAAAAGAGCACAAAAAGGCATGACTGGGTTAATGTTTCAGCAAATAAATGAGGAGATAAAAAAAAAAACAATATATATATTTGTGAATAGAAAACTGCGAGGAGGGTGGGGGGTTACTGTGTACGCTGCTTCTGAAACTCACTAACTCCTTCACTCATTCCATTATTCTCCAAATAGAAAAATCTCCCAGGACAAAACCTCTACCAGTCAAGCTGCTTGAGATCAGCCCAACTGACTCACCCACTGACATAGCCGAGGTGCTAATTAAAGAGCAGTTGATGTGCTCCAAAAATGGGTATGATCCCTTTTGTTTACTTTACAAAATAGATTTATAAATGGTGACTTTCCTATGACTTACATTACCCTGCTTGCCAAAGGCTTCAGACCAACATGGAAGAGGTCCTCGCCAATGACAGCCCCATATGGGACCCACCGCTTGAGTTGAGTTGTCTGGAGTTCCAGCCTCGGCTCAAGCTCCCTGGCAGCCTCAAGGACGCCAAAGTGCGAGTGAGCCACATCACTTCACCCAGCAGCTTCTACGTCCAGTTCGTCCAAAACGACTCTCAACTTAAAAGGTACGTTGGTTAGTTGGAAAGTAGAGCAGCCATGTGGCACGTATATAGGTCAGTCAGTAGGTGCTGTATGTATGTAGCTTGGTTGATGGGTAGGGACTAAATAGGTTTGTAGGTCGGTCACGTTGTAGGTAGACCATTGGCCGTTGGTAGGTGACATGGTACGAAAGGTTGATAGACAGGTGGTTAGTTGTTAGGTAGGTGAATCTCTTGTTCGATATTCGGTCAGTAGGTAGGTGGTGGCTAGGTCACAAGATAGGTGAGTAGTTACTCCCTTGGGTTAGTCAATGTGTTGGTATCTAGGTTTCTATAGGTAGGTCAGTCGGTAGTTAAGTGGTCGATCTGTAGGTCGTAGAGCTCGGATTCGCACACAAAATCGCCGTTCTCTATTCATGTCGACATGAATAAACGAGTGCAGAATTTGCAACATGATCATTTGCGAGTTGAGTTTTGCTACTCTGTGTTCAATATATCACAGGCTGAATGATCTTCTGAATGAGGAGTGTGAGCTCCTGGAGCCTCCTGACGTGACATGGAAGCCCGACATGTACTGCGCGGCTCACGTCAACAAAGTTTGGGAAAGAGGACTGATCTGCTCCGAAGTCTCGTCCGGTGACATCGCAGAGGTATTCCATCTTAGCTTGGAACTCGCCACTCGTGCTAATTTCAATGAACAGGTCGGTGACGTGGTCTGTCATGTGTTGCCTGGCAACAGGTGATGCGCTGTGACCATGGCAACAAGGTGAAGCTGCACATAAGCAACTTGCGGACACTCTCAGCATCATTGGAGGGTTCTTTTGCTCTGGAGTGCTCGTTGACGGACATCAAGTAACACACACACACACACACACACACACACACACACACACACACACACACATCCTTGTACATATATCTTTGTGAGGACATCCATTGACATAATGCATTTCCTAGAGCCTTACCCTAACCCCAACCATAACCCAATTCAAACCTAAACTCTAAAACCAAGTCTTGACCTTCAAAAAGAGGTCTTGCAAAGTGAGGACTGGCCAAAATGTCCTCACTTCACAAAAATGTCCTCATTCTGTTGGATAAAGACGTATTTTGGTCCTCACTATGTATTATGTACAAGAACACACACACACACACATACATAGTTTTAGTGGTTCTCAAATTAATATATAAAAATAGTAAATTATTGCACTGTATTTATTTATTTATAGTATTTAGAAAATGTGAACTGTATATGGGGACTGGCGTGCCAATAAAACAAACACAAAATCATTTATTCCTCCCGATTAAAAGATCTGATATGATCGTAACCCAAAAAGTATAAGAGCTTCTGTTTATTATTATTATTTATTTATGCATTTATATATTTATTTATTATATATAACAGGCCAGCAGGGGGCCAACCCACTTGGACCGCCACAGCCTGCGACTACATGAGCCACCACTTGTCAGAAGCCTCAGCTCTCATCACCATCCAGGTCTGAAGACCATGTTCTTCCCCTTACACCTTTATATTCTGTTCCTGAGACTCGGGTTCTAACGTATTTCTGCCACTGCCAGGAACTGACAGATGAGCGGCCGGTAGCCGTGACTCTGATGTGCACTGACAAAGCGGGAGAGTTGGTCAGCCTGTCTGACTACCTGGCCCACGCGGGTCTCGCCCTCAGGGAGAGGAAGCCAGTGTGCGTCTCCGTTCAAACACATTCACATTTATTGATAAATATTTCAATAATCAATTAATCATTGAGATTTTTGTTTTGTCAAATTAGCAAATGTCTCAGAATTTCAGCCTCTCAAATAGTAAATATTCTCAGATTTCATTCATTCCTTTCATGATGGTAGACTGATTATGTTTGTGCTAACATCAGCTTTTATTTTTTTAAATGATAAACATTTTTACCTATTTTCTGACATGTTGCAGACCAAACCAGGAACTTAGTTTGAAGTATCGTTCTGTTTTGACTAAAAGGATAGAAATATTTTTTTTTTAACTCATTTGCTCCCAAAAACTTAGAAATACGTTCTATTTTAAATGTTTTAAGTCTCTCAAAGACGTATTTATACTTTTTTCATGTTTTTTAAGCTAGAGCATACATAAGACTTTGATGCAGCCTTTCAACTGCAAAGGACGGTTGAAGAAATGGTAGTTATTTCACAAACGGCCAGCAGGTGGCAGCAGAGTAAAGGAGATCAACCAGGACCATATTGAAAAAAAGCTCCATCACTCACTCACAATTCTGAATAGATTTGTGAATAATGATGAAACTTAGCTATATTCTAATGCTAATTGCTGCAAAATGGAAACGGATAAAAATATTTTTTTCCTGATGAAGAAGAGACTTTAATCTTTCTTTTGGTAGGTTCCATGTTTTTATAGCAATAGGTCACAATATTCTGTGGACCTTGCAAAATCAGTCAAAATCCAATAAAGCAGCCGGGAGTGTGAAAAGCTACTATGAAAATGGCTGAGAGTGAATGAGTTAATTTGAGCAATCACTTCATCAACAAATACCTGACAGATTCATCGATTATTAAAATAATTGTTAGCTGCAGCCCTAAAGTTAAAAGTTCCAAACTGGGGTTAAGGATTCAATGTTGGATTTCAAACTTGTGAGATTTTTATATGGACCATTTTGATGGACCAATAAGCTTGTATTGTTGTCTTGCAGCAAGCTGGCTGGTCCTCTGGAAAAGCCAAATGAAAGTGATGCTCAGTCGTCTGACACCAGCATTGAAACCAAGACTTGTAAATGGACACCTCCGCCTTTGCCGGTGTACACTTCAACACCTGCACTACCCAGACCCATCCCTCGCACAACCAGGCCTGTCGAGAAGGTGCTCCAACCCAAACAGGCAACCTAATGACACATGGAAGTGAACGCTGCTTGTTTGTGTGTAGGTGAAAACTGATCTGTACAAAGCACCAGAGCTTCCTCAACTGGGCCACAACCGCATGACCATTTCTGCCATCAAAGAGGACGGACTCATCTACGCCAGAACCGACACTGCCGGTAAACGTAAACCAAGCTATTTAGCTGGTGAGACGTTCAAAGACCCCCGGGTCCACTGGATTTTGTGTTGCGTTGTCTTCAGGTTGTCATTTGGAGAAGCTGAGGGGGAAGCTCCAGCAGAGCATGAAGACGCTGCCCAATCAGAAGCCGTACACCTGGAAGACGGTCCAGGGATGCGTCGTCATTGGACCTGACATGCTGTGGTATCGGGGTCAGCTGCTGGAGGTCTTGGGGGGACACGTCAAGGTGGGTTATCGCACTCTGCGTCAGTTTTGCCTTCCTCCTGGTAGTAAGTCGGGTTGAACTGCCCATAAGGACTCACTTTGACTAACCCTGAGTCATTTTGACACAACTCCATTTTTCTTAACTTCCTTGATTCACTTTAACGCGGTTGTTCCATAGCGGCGGATTTCGTTTGACCTACTGACTTGGTTTGACTGCCTAGTATTGCAACTGTTCTTACCTGCTTACCCATAAGTCCGTTTTAACTACATTAATTTAAGCCATTTGTCAACCATGTTGTGGTGACAATGCCAGAATCTGCACTGGCCTTGGCCTTTCATTCATATTATAATGTGGTAAATTACCATTGATTATTTTAGGTTTAATGGCTTTATCCTGCATTATTTAAGCCTTTAAGAAAATATTTACTAATGGGGAGTTACTTTTTCTGTAGTATAAAAATCTAACTGAATGTTTTAACATTTTACATTTTCTAGGCTTCATCTTCTTCATGGAAAGATATGTGCAGCCTGGTAAAAAACAAAATGATTGATCAACTTAATTGGATAAAACTCACAGCATTATATATTAAAAAAGTAAAAACATGGTGATTTTTATCCTATTTCTCAATTTAATTTTGTACTTGCCGGGTTGTGTCAACATCAGAGAACTCCGGGTGGTCCGACACAATCGAACGCTGTTGAATCGTAGATGTTGACTATGAAAGAACCGTCTTGGTGGTTGCAGGTCCAGTACGTGGACTACGGCCTGGTGGAGAACATTCCGGTGGTCCACGTGTACCCCCGTCTACTGTGCGAGAACATCCCCCAACTCTGCATGGCCTGTGAGCTACATGGCATTAAACCTGTGAGACTTGACGCATTCTGTAACCAAAGCACAGATACAATACTGCAGGCAACTGAAGTTCTTCTTCCTAGGTCGCCGGCAATTGGCATCAGGATGCCGTGGAGCTTCTCAATGAGATGCTCTTGTATCGTCGCGTGGATGTCAACGTCCTGGTAGGCGTGCACGCGCACACACGCACACCCACACAAAGATAAGTGCTGAATCCATGTGTGTATGTGTGTGTATGATAGACGTTACCGACTGACCCCAGAAGACCACTCACAGTTGAAATTTTCTTGGATGGACTAAGCCTAAACACCATCTTGTGTCACCACAAACACGCCCTGATGGACCAGACAGTACCACAGGTGTGGCAAAATATGCCAAACGTTGTGTTTTTGTGACTGAATATAGTCTGTTCATTTCCATTACTTAATGTTATTTTATTTTTTTGTGATCAAATAGTGTATTATTTTGCATTTCCACGCATTCCCTGGTCAGTTCCATAAATTGTGACAATATGTAGCTTTTTTTTTTCTGCCAAGAGCTAGATTTTTTTTATTTATTTTTTTGGGCCCAACATGTTTTTAATAGCAAAATGAGCAAAATTTGTATTCATTTTTCCTGGTCAAATTTAACATGTTAAGACAAAATCTTGGGTTTTTGATCGAAATCGTGATCGAAATTTTAAAGACAAAAGTATTGCATTTCTGTGTGAAATGACCACTTTTTGTGTTTTGGGGGCAAACTAGCAATTTTTTTTAACCTGATAAAAAAACTTATAGCCATGTAAAAATATATTTTCATAGGAAACTAACTTGGTAAAAAGTAAAAATCATCTTAATGGTGACCTTAACTTAAGGCAAAACTAAATCTAGCCTTTTGTTAAATTGTTTAAAATAACTTTTCAACCTTAATAAAATATTTTCATAACTCTTCTGATGAAACATTGACCTTTAAAACTAGTTAAATGTAGCATTTGGCCTGAGGCGGTCTGTATCATTTTTACTGGCACAAGTTTTCATTTGTATTTTTTTTTTTTTTTTTTTTTTTTTTTGCGCAGGCACCTCCTCTGCCTCCTATTGCCATTTTGGACATCTGGGACATCGACACAAAGGTACTGTGACAAGTCTTGTGTAAATCAGTGACTCTCAAAGTGTGGTTTGAGTACCACTAGTGCCACTTGGGCTCCTACCAGTCAATCGCTACATTTGCATTTGATCTTTTTTTTTTTTTTTTTTTTTTTTAAATATATAGTTATTTTTTTCTCGTTTTGTCATTTTCTTGTAGTCTTACAATTTTACGAGTACAACCTGTGGACGCTCAATGTTGGTCATGATAGTGGAACTCATTATTATTTTTATTTTTTTTGCTGGTGCTTACTGTCAGAAATCTGAGCGGCATTGGTGTAGATGTACAATTCTGTCCCTTGCGTGTTGTCACCGCTGTGCATCTTCAGGGTCTTCTGGACCCGCCGGAGATATTGGGGCCCTTCTTGGAGCCCTGCCCCCCCAAGGACGGCCAGCCTCTTAAAGTCCGCGTGAAGCACGTGCAGACTCCCAATGAGGTAATCGCGGCGGAATTATGACACTCGTATAAATTTAGTCACGATGACCTCGCGTGTCACCGCTACAGGTGTTCTTGACGTGGGAGGCCATTACCCAGGAAACAGTGGATGAGGAAACACTGGACCGGTGCATGTCAAAGATCAACGCCGATGTGGCCAGCCTGTTGCCACTCACCAACTTCCCTTCTGGTAACACAATAGGCTTTCAAACCACAACTACACTTGGAAAGCTTTTTCTGAAACCTGAGCTCACGCATTATGACGGTATCCCAGTCTTGTGACTTTGGAAAACCCTAACCATAATTTTATTAACCAACCTAACCTTTGCTTGAAATCTTAATTTGAAACCCTGTTCTAAATTGTGAATCTCCTGTTGAGCACTAACCCTCCATTGAAACCTTAACACTAGTTTGAAACAGTGATTTGAAACTCTGACCCAAGATTAAAAACCGAACAATAATTTGAAACTAATTTGAAAATCTAACCTCAGTTTAAAATCCAAATTTGAAACCCCAATCCTTGTTTAAAACAAATAGCTACATGATTTTAGTGGCAAAGTTATATAATTAACTCATTTGTTCCCAAAAACGTATAAATACGTTCTATTTTAAATGTTTTAAGTGTCCCAAAGACGTATTTATATGTTTTTGTTTTTTGAATACAAGAACATACAGAAGGCTTTGATGCAGCCTTTCTACTGCAGAGAATCGTTGAAGCAATGGTAGTTATTACAAAAACGGCCAGCAGGTGGAAGCCGAGTATAAGAGATCAACCAGGGCCATATTGCAACAAGCCGTTTTCCCCACAGTTTTAAACAAGATTTGTCAATGATGATGAAATATATATATATATATATATATATATATACACACTAATGCCAATTGCTGCAAAAGGGAAACAGATAGAAATATCCTTTTTTCCTGATGAAAGAAAGGACTCTAATCTTTCTTTTGGTAGGTTCCATGTTTTTATAGCAAAATAACACAATATTCTGTGGGCCTTGCAATATCAGTCGAAATGCAGTAAAACAGCCAGGAGCGAAGGGGGTTGCTTCAGTGAAAATGTCTACGAGTCAATGAGTTAATAGGACTGATAAATTGATGGTGTTTGTCAGGCGGTCCATGTCTGGCGGAGTACACTGACGGCAACTTCTACCGAGCCAAGATGCTGAAGATCATCAGCGTCGATCCCGTCCGGATCCTCATCCAACACGTGGACTTTGGCTCCAACGACACCGTGACCACCAGCTTGTACGAATTTGTCGCAATAATCCTTCACGATCGGCGCTCTTAGCCGATTTCCGTCTTTCCCCTCTATAGGCTGCGGCGGATGCCGGTCAAGCTGCTGCGCTTCCCGGTGCATGCGCTTAAGGTGCACGTGGCGGGCTTCAAGGCTCCCAGCGTCAGCACGGAGGGCCAGGTTCTACCCTACAGCCCGGAGTGGAGCGTGAAGGCCACGGTGGCCATGGTCGACCTGCTGCACGGAGACATAACTGCAGTGTTTCAGGTGGGACGTTTTGGCATTTCCTGGCAGTCGAGTCGCAGTTCAATAGGACGAAAGGCAGTTTTACAAAAAATCAATTCGTAGATTTTATGTCAATAAGCTTGCAATTTGAATAGGGCAATTTTTTTAAACACATTATACTGTAACTTAAGATAAAGATGACATTCAACCCCCCCAACTAGTTTGAATATTGTACTGACTTAATGTGTAGTGTACACAAATGTGTCCTTTTTACGTGACTTAAGTTTCAGTTTTACACAAACACGCAAAAGTATCAAATAAAAGTGCAATTTTACACGTGAATAAAATATGCAAAAATGTAAAAATAATTTTAAACTAAAAATCTTGCTCCTATAAAGTCTCAATTTTACTTGAATAATTATCATTAACATAACACTTAGTTTTACACAAATACATTGTTTTGGCAATTTTGGTGGAAAAACATGAAATTTTACACAATCCGATGAATTTATGAAAATAAACATGGAATTTTTTTTTACACAAATTTGCCAATTTTATGTGGATACAATGATTTCATGTGAAATAGATTCTTATAAGAATAGTCATCTAAATTTGACGTACAGTAAACCTTGATTTAACCATTTCTGCACTTCCAAAAATGGAGTTGGCCCACTCTAGTACTCAGTTGCGTAATTTTAGGGGAAAAGGGTTGTAATTTCTAACAGTCGCCCAGGAATAAATTCGTAATTTGGAAATCAGCTGTTTTTTTGTTTTTAAAGGAACTCGGATGTTGTAAATGCTTGAAGGTGATGGGAAAATGAAATACTGGCGTTTTTTTTTTTGTTTTTTGTTTTTAAATATATATATAAATTCCCCCTCCTCCCAGTCCAATCTGCTGAGTGTTGTAAAAGTGAGTGTTATGATTCTGTAGAGTTTGCAACAACAAAGTGTCTCCTTGTCCATCCAGCATGCATGCTCATTCGTTGAGCCGACCGTGATGTTGTACAATCAGCTTGGACACTCCATCTTCTTGCCTCTGCTGGCCAATGGCTTGGCACAACTTGAATGAAGTTCCATTGTACACGGTTTTTGTTTTACGTTCAATCTGGCGCTGTGTTCATTAAGCAAAAGTTGTTAGACTCTTACGTTATGTTCTTAAGAGTCCATTTAAGTTGGCCCTTTGTTTAAAAGACAAGTTATTAAAGTGTGTTATTCTGGAGTGCATCAGAGCTTTTTTTTTTTTTTTTTTTTTAACACGCCAAACAGGTGTGATCATTTGTCGGAAGTGTTTACAAAAAAATGCAAATATACAGCTAAAAAAATAATAATAGCTTCACTTTTTGGCCAAAAGAGTCACAGATAAAAGAAGCCAACATCGTGCTGAGGGAACATTTATCAACACATTTTAAAGTGAAAATTAACTAGTGAGGGAGGGGGGCGGGGCAAAGAAGTGGTAACTATTTACCACATAAGTTAGCAACTTTTTTTTAAAACATTTGACTTTTTTTTTTCAGTGGTCAAACTAGGTATTACTGTTATTGCCACCATGAAAAGAAAAAAATATATACTCAACCATTTTAATATGGATATTTTACAAAGAATTTTAGAAGAATATTGTTGAAAATTACAGTCACACACACAAAAAAAGTTGAAATTTATGTATAAATTTGGGGGAATAAAGTCAATTTTCTGATGAAAAAGTTTTATCTGAATAGTGAAGAAACTTATTTTACATGAGCAAATTTTGTTTACAGTCAATTTTCATTTGAATTGTCAAATTAGGGAATAGATTTGTAAGTTTATTGTTATAAAGGTGTAATTTTATGGGAAGAGTCAATTGTATGTGAATAATTATTAAAAAAAAAAAAAATATGCAGTTGTAATTATACGTGAACATAGTTGGGATGTGGGATTAAGTCATTTTTACAAATGTACCAGTAATATTTTGATGTAATTTGAATAAAGAGTGGTAATATTTCAATAAATCAACATTTTGAGGGTTAAGCTGCAATTTTAACAAAATTGTCCTTACTGTGAGAAGTTACAATTTTGAATATTCAGTCATGTTTCAAATGTAATTTTTAAAGAATAAAGTCTTAATAGTTGAGCCTTGTTGTGATTTTACAGGAATTAGCTTGTGCATTACGTAAATAAAGTTGTAATGTGAGAATAATGTACATATTATAAAAAAAGCTGTATTTTAAGTGAAAAGCAGCTACAATTATTACATTGAAAAGTTTACACAAATTTTTACATTTGTTAAATTTTATTAAAAAAATATATATTTATAATACTGCAACATTTTTTAAACCCTCTTTAACATTCAAATGTTTCTTGTACTAGGAAGGGTTCAATCTTCAACTTCACAACATAGTCTAACTTTCTAAACAGTGTGGCTCTAATGCACCAAGGTGTAGTTCCAAACTGGAAGAAATAAATAAATAGAAAAGGCTCCTTGTGTTTTGGTTGCGGTCCAGAACAGTACTTATGGTGAGTCTACTGCCGCTCGTCTGTCAGCACGTTTCCATGCTTGTCTTTGACGCGCAGCCGTCCTCCCGGGTATCGCGTCTCCTGCCGCCCGTCGGCGTAGACGGTCTTCACCGTGCCGTCGGGGTACTCTCGCCTCTTGTAGTCGGCCGTGTGCACCTCCTTCTGTCCTGTGTTGAAATGGATCTCCTTGGTGCCGTCCCTGTTGGCCACCAAGACATCATTAGTGGCTATGCTTAGCCGACTTTTGTTTTTAATGGAATGTTTTAATTTGGAATTTGACAGGAATTGTCACAATTTTACATGAATACACAGTGTTTGGAATTTACATCGGAAAAAGTTCAGATTTTACATTGAAGAAGTATTTTACATTCAATTAACAATTCTAATCCAACATGAAGAAAGTTACTTATTTGAATACATAAGTACATTGTCATTTCTACGGAAATAAAAGTTGAAATTCCGTGAAAGTAAATTCCTAAATTTTGGGGAATTAAGCTGTAAATTTGTGAATAAATTTGTGATTTTTATTGAAATGAAATCAAGCTAATTAAGATAAGGTTGTAAAAATACGCGAGCAGTCATACTTTTATAGGGTATAATGTAATTTTTATGTGATTAGATTTTCCGATTAGTAAAGTTATTTGCGTGCGTACGTTTTGAGTTGCACGACAGTTCCGTCCGTCATGAAGCTCTCCTCGCTGCCGTCTGGGAAAAGTGTCTTCACCGTCTGGTCTGCAAAAGTGATTTCCTTACGGCCATCTGGAAAATGTTTCTCTACAAACACAAAATGGATGCCGCGTTGGTAATAGAGCTGTATTAATATCCACTAGATAGGATACATATTGGTGGAAATAATATCATGCCTTACTAATGAATATTGCGATATTCCTGAATATAATTTAACAGAATACCTAAAATGTTGGCAATGATTAAGGTTACCATATACAGGCAATATTATTAAATGGTGGTTTGCTGACCGGTCTGGTTATTGGGGAAGTGCAGGACCTCCACGCCGTCCGGGTACGTGATGTGCGTAGTCCTAGTGTCGGCATAGTAGTACAACTAGTGACCAGAGGACAACTATTCAGGAGCTAAAAATAGACACGTTGAAGTGTCCAGCGAGCTGCACTCACCACCCTATGGTCGGCCGTGACCTCTTTGGTGTCACCGTTAAAGAAAGTCACTTTAACTGTAACGCCGTCACATGACACCTCCTTCGTGGTCCCGTTGGGGTACACGATGACGCGATCGCCACCCGTCAGGACCTTCTCCACCTGGAATACCCGATTTGTCATTTTTAGGTTGGCCCATTGTCAAACAAAAGGAAAATGTAGAGTATTAATGTATCGCCTTACAATTACTAGTGTACTGGTAGTTATATTATTTATTTATTTATTTATTTTTTAAATCATACTTTGTGCGAATCCATAGTCAGTTTTTTTCTTACCTTGCCATCAGGGTGTGTGATGACTTCTTGAACGGATTCAGCCTCACTTCTCTCTGCTTCATTTGACTCACTTACAATCTGAATCAATCACAATATATTATTAATATTATTATCATCATCATTATTATTATTATCTCTAAACCTACAAATAAAACGGGGAATTTTTAGATCGGAGAAAGACTGTCAGAGTGCCGTCTGCCGCTTACCGGCGAGCAGCTCTCAGTGTGTTGCTCATTTGGAGATTTCTCTTTGGCAGCCATTTGCTTTTCCTCTGATATTTGTCCCGGTAACGACGAAGAGGAGGACTCTGTTGGCTTTTTCAGGCTGCTCTTCATCCCTACAGACACACATACAACATAAAAATCCATTAAAATCCATGTTGTTTTGACTTTTCCGAATTTTTTAAAATACGCACACCGACTATAGGGCGGCGTTATTTTCAACATCACACTTTTCAGATCCCCCAAAGTGGCACTAATCTTATCTGAACATTTGAGTCCTTCAGACGTCTTCACCTTTTCTCGCATTGGCAGTGGAGTTGCCTTTAGCGGGTGCAGCACTGCTGCCATGTGGAGGACTGACACTCCTTCTCGAGTCCAAGGGATTCTGGGGGAAGAAAAAACAAACAAACATTTTATGTGATTGCAGTGATTAATGGTAACTTTTAGAAATGGTCAAAGTACTCACAGCAAACGTGACGACTTTGCTAACAGAAGGCACAGGTTTGTCTTTTTCAGAATTTTTCAAGGCATTCAGGCGAAGTTTTTCCAGCATGCGCACCTGGCATGAAAAGATAGAGATGCACTTTTAAAAGACCGAAATACAATCAAAAGATTTTTATGTTATTCTTTTTTTGGGTGGGGTTCTGCCATTCAACCTCATCTCTGAGCTCATTTTTCTCCTGGCCTAGCGAGTCGATCTGCTGGCGAAGGCGACTGTGAGTGGCCGACCAGCGACTCTCCTTCTTCTTCAGATCCTCCTGCAGGGAGCTCAGCTGCTGCTTGAGAGTCTCGAGGCAAGAAATGACATCACATTCAATTCAACTTTATTTGGATTCTCCGCTAGAACAATACAAAACTCAAAAAAGGTTCAACAAAAACACACTGATGGTGCTTAAAATGTTCATTTTGAGCTATTGTACGACTACAATTGGATTGTTCCTATTACGTCATTTTATTTATTTATCGCGTGCGTGTACCTGTATCTCCTCACGTTCCTTTTTGTCAGGCATGGCTCTGGCAGCTGAGGCGTGTTTCTCAAAGAGTTTGCGTTCACGCTGCAACTTTCTGGTTTCTTCTGTCTTGTACTCCTCAAATTGAGCCTGCTGCTCGTCTCGTTGCTGCTTCCACGCCAGACGCTCCTTCCTGGAGAACCCGACATGTTAATAGAAGAGCAAGGAAAGGGTTCATCCTTTTTTTACGACAGGTCACCTGAGGTTGTCCTGGTTTTTCTTGTTCTCTTGTAGAAGCTTGGCCAGCGCCGCGTTCTCCTTCTTGAAGCGCTCGATCTCTATCTCCAGCTCCGCCATTCGCTCCCTCAACTGTGTGGATTGTACCGGCTGAACTGTTAACAGCAAAGATGCACATGATTTGATCGGCCCTTTTCTACAGTGCTTGTTCTCATTAGAGTTAAGATAAGATGGAGCCCATCCCAGCTGACTTTTGGGAGCGAGATAAGCAGGGTAGACCCTGGACTGGTCGATAACCAATCACAGGGCGCTCACAGACAAATGGACACTCACGTTTTCACAGTTTCCCACCAGTGCACAATTTCAAGATCACCTGACTGTTATGATTTTTTTTTTGATTTTTTTTTTTTTTATTAAGGCTGATGCAGATTCCCCTATTTGGCAGAATTTTTTTTATTTTTTTCCCTCGGTCTAGATGTCACACTTTTTCATAGTTTGGCTAGTACTTATGCTGGAGTGAATTGTTTCTCCTTTGTCTTAATGATGCATTTTTTGATTGGTGCGACTTACATTCCCGATTTTTTTTTGGGGTCACTCAACACTTAGAACAAAAAAAAGATATAAAAGAAGAACATTAGGCTGTTAACAGTACTTTGTCCTTACAACAGACGGGGGGAAAAAAAACAGCAAAAAACTTGAATACTCGTATTTCGTTACCTTTGTCTTGTTGTACACATGTTGTAATGTGTATTAAAAAAATGGCAGAAAATATTGTCAATTTTGATGATTTTAAAATTGTTCATCTGTACATCGGCTGGCCAGTGAATTGCTTTGATCGTCTCACCTGTCTTGTTGTCCACCTTGTCAGACGTGGAGGTTGAGGTGATGTCAGGCGGAGGAAGAGGTGCATTATGGGTCTTTGGCTTGAGTGCAGGGAACAGTTTCATTATGAGTTTGGAGGAGGGAGGCGGAGGAGAAGGAGGAGGCAGGGTAGGAGCAGCATCTGACTCTTGATTGATTGGTTCTGCTGAGACTGGTTCGACACTGACCGCTGTGTCGTCCATCTCGTTCCACGTGTTGTCATCATCAAACATGACCTGGCCCGGTGTTGCATCTTTATTGTCCTCCAGCGTGGACTCGTCGTCGTCTTCATCGTTGTTGCTGTCGCCGATACTGCTGAGCACGTCTTCGCTCTCGCCGTCGTCATCCTGGTAGGAGCGTTTGTCGTACGGTGGCTCAGACTGGATGGGGAAGCAAGAGCCGTTGGGAAGATTGGCCGGCGTGACAACCCGTTCAAACTCTTTGTCTGTGCTGGCCTCTGATGAAGAGTCCTCCTCCTCCTCACCATGGCGCTTCACAGTGCCACCGTTAATTTCAGGGCTATGTTGCTGCTCTGTGGCCGGTGGCGACTTGATGGGTGTGGATGAGAGTCGTCTCTGATGGAGCCCGGCGACACCCAGCCACTTCCGCTTCTCACGGTCCATCTGCAGAATCTACAGGTTCAAAAAACAAACATGACAGTTAGAAGAACAGGAACCATAATGAAAATGACCAGAGCGACTCCTTATATGTAAAGGGATAGTTCCGATTTTTTGACATGAATCTGTATTTCATCCTCACCTCCAGTGGCGCTCGATCATCACTGACTTACCCCTGACAGCGTTCTGTGACACGAGTTCTGGTCCGGTTTTGCTCGAGAGGAAAGTAGTCCGGCAAGTTGGCTGGCACCACCGAAATAAAGCGTTTTTCTTCTAAAAACAATTTGTGTTCAACAACTATTTTTCTGTGCGTTCGTA
Organism: Festucalex cinctus; assembly: GCF_051991245.1. Lineage (NCBI taxonomy): Eukaryota > Metazoa > Chordata > Actinopteri > Syngnathiformes > Syngnathidae > Festucalex > Festucalex cinctus. Next base: position 19,330,658 of record NC_135421.1, on the reverse strand, counting down.
TCACTGCGCGGCGCCCCGCATACAGCTGATAGACGCACACTAATCTACAAGTTGTTTGTCTTTTCGAAGGCGGAAGGCGCGACTATTGGATGTCTGCAGCGCGTCCATCAGCTGTCTACAGGGCGACGCACAGTGATACGAACGAACAGAAAAATAGTGCCCGGCGGTAATGGAGTCTGACTTTTTTTTCAGGAGGGAGTTTTGTGATGCAAATATATCACTCCTTTGAACAAAAATTGTTTTCAGAAGAAAAACGCTTTATTTAGGTGGCGCCAGCCGACTTGCCGGACTATTTTCCTCTCGACCAACACCGGACCAGAACTCGTGTCACAGAACGCTGTCAGGGGTAAGTCAGTGCACACCACTGGAGGGGAGGATAAAATAGAGATTCATGTAAAAAAAAATCCGAACTATCTCTTTAAGGTGAACCATATTTGGTCACATCACCTTCAAGCCAAAATTGCCAGGCGTTTATGATAATCCTCACCTTGTTGACAAAGGAGGAGTTGGATGAGAAGGAGAGCTCGTCTGCCGCTTGCTCCAGTAGCTCAAACTCTCCCAGCTCCATGCTCTCCAGATGGCGCAACTTTTCGGCCACTGACGTCTCCAGCGATTCTCGCGGGACGTCAAGCGACTCTGCCCGCACGCCCCCCTGCTTGGTCACGAGGTGGCTCTCCTCCGTCCGTATGTCCTCAAATGTCTGCTTGCCTACCTGGATTGGTCTGGAGACACACACAGACGGATGGACAGACGGACACAAATGCAGCCAAAGACACGAGCGCACATGAGCAAACACACATGGACATACACACAAACATGCAAAAGACATGCAGACACACAAGGACACAGACACACAAATGTAATAAAATACAACAATCACATTTACAGAGATGCTTTTACGTTATGAGCAAGAAGAACAAGGAAAACGACGATCGTCTTACCTCTCTCGTGGCATTTGATCATCTTTTGTTTTGTTGTTGTGAGTGTTGTGGTTATGTGCTTTTGGCTTGGGAAGGCCATCCTGCTTCGGGCCTACGGAACCCAGACAAAACTCTACTTTAGCTTCTTGTCACTTTAAATTTAGTTTTCCCCTGTTATTGTGGGGAATATGTTCCATCCAGGAATTTGAGTGTAATTGCCATTCCCGAAAAAGTTGAGTTGTAACCGGTCCACAAGCACTACTTGTGTGTCTAAATTAATGTATCTGCGTCTCAAGCCGCGTCAACATAATTCCTCGAAACCAAAATGCCAGCAGATGAAAACAAAACTGTCATTGTTGTGGCCTGAACACAAAAAGAACGAATGGCAATAGCTTCCCAAAAGATGGGGCAAGAACGATGAACCACCAGGCAATTCCGTACAACAAGAAACCGCTCACCTTCTTCCTCATCGTGTATTTCGATGCTATTTTGACAACTCTGTAACGGCATGAGCACTTCCTCCTCTTGGCAGCGATCCTTTTGGAGTCCCCCGGGGTGATTGGAGTGGTTCTGTCCATGACTGGAGGCTGCCAGGGCTCTCTGCTGTTGCTCCTCCTGGAGGCGAAGGAGTTGGTCCAACTGGTCAACTTTCAGCTGCTCCTGCAAGTGCTGCTGCCACCTCCTCAGCTGCGGGAGTAAATAGCGGACACAAACCAGTTCACCTGTTAATGTTACCTCAACTAATGCACGTGAGGTTCATCCTGAAATTTCACCACTAAAATATAATTTAAGAAAAAGCTCAAGAACAAAAATTACTGGAAAAAAAAAAAGTTTGTTTACAGCAGTGAGGTGTCAGGCCTTGTGTGAATGATAATAGCACCTAAACTTCCATTTGAGCCAGAAAAACCCTGTCAAACTGTCATTGGATTATTTGTGCATGAAATATTATGACCACCTGATCCAACTTCATCATATTGGAAACATCCTGCGACCCGTTGCACGTCTCCTCCAGCCTGCCCGCTTCCCTGTCTCCTCCTGGTGCCCTGGAAACGGTCCCCACAAACAGACAGCTGCTGTCCACAGAGGCGGCCATGGGGGCAAAGTCATCCGGCTCTGGCGACACATCGGCTCCTGGGGAGTCGTACCGCAAAGAGCCCGGGTCAAGAATCACACCGGCCCTGGAGCTGCTCGGCATCCAGCGGGACAAGAAGTCCGACGATGAGTGTGGAAGTCCGGCGATGGGAGAGGACATGATGCCGCCGCCCTCTTCTTGGCTGTCCTTAATCCGGGATTTGAGCGACAGTTGTTAGTGACAGGTTAAGACTGGAGCTAATTACATTTGGTTTTCACATAATGTCCATGTCAAGAGAAACTTATTTTTGGTCATGCTTACAGGTCTAAATAACATTAGCATACGTTGGCTATATGCTGGGCCTTCAGTAAAGACTTAAACCACCACTCAATTTACTTTGCCACATACATCAACTGGAGCAGGACAGAATCAATACTTACAATCAATAACGACAAAAAAATAATCCATTTAAATAAAATGCATCCTACTGACCACAGAAACTGAGTATTAAATGGGTTAATGAGTGTACACAGATGTGTTGTGCTGACAAGTTTGGCTCTGGCTAACTAACCAGAGATTGCACAACGATGACATTGTAGCGAACAGTGACGGGAGTCGGAGGCAGAGTGTTGAAGTCCGGAGCCAAAGACCGGCGATTTATTGACATCAGCTTCTCAGCGTTTAACAGCAACAACAACTCACTCTGCATGAGGCTCACAGACCTACCAACATTTTATTCTTTTATCCTTTCATCCCATCCAACTCCTCCTTCGTCCCAACGTTCCGTGGGTGAATTATGTTCCAATCACTACAACATCAAGAAACTTAATTGGTTACAGAAACCAACAAGCACTATTGATTGTGAAGGCCCGGGGCAGATTAGATTGATATAAATTTGATTACTGGAAGAGAATAAATTGTTGGGAATCTATTACATAGGACTAATATTAAAATTATAGTTGCTTTTGATCGTGTTTAGTTGTCCACTGTTGGTCCTCACAGTCCACTGTCAAGGAGGAAACGCTGTCAGTACTAAAGCGTGAATCCTAACCGCCATTTTGAGAAAGTGAAAAACAAAAGGGATAAAATAAAGTGACCTGGAACGCCTCGCACTTAAAACTACTGTACTTAAAAAAATTACTCAACTCAAAAATGGTTAAAGACACACACACGACCGAGCGTTACCTTCAACACGGACGAGTAGAGTGTGGCGCCAGCGTGCAATACTTGAGGTTTAAAAACTCCACCACCAAAAAGGAAAACTTTAGAAACTTGCCGCCATGTCAAAACAAAGCCCGCGAGAGTGACGTAACAAGTTAACAACAGCGAACACTGCCATTGGCTGATTTGTTCTATGCGAATGTCAAGTCATTGGCGCCACCGGCTGGCTGGAGGATGAAGCGCACGTTTAAATCAATCATCCATCCATCCATCCATTTATTTGACCGCTTATTCCTCAGAAGGTTCGCGGGGGGTGCTGGAGCCTATCTCAGCTGGCTTTAGGCAGTAGGCAGGGGACACCCTGGACTGGTTGCCAGCCAATCGCAGTAAATTATTCATAATGATTTAATTATTATAAACAATGGCGGGTATATTACCAACTAACATCGATCATTTCACTAAGATAAGCAGATAAAAGAGGACACTAGTGAAATTCAGTCCTCTGTTTTGCCTCTTAAAAAGGGGAAGAAAAAAAATGAGGCTTAAATGCCAGCACTTCCTGGTAAACTAGATCCGGTCTCTTATTTCACAATACGGTCTTTTTGTTTATAACTACCTCTATTTAACCAATAAAATATATTTTAAAAGTATAGTTTACAATAAGTACAAATTAATAAGTACTGTGTTTTGGCTCTTTTGCAAAGTCGATGGCATGAATTGATGACATTTGGAGATTAAATTTTATACTGAAATGCGTACATCGTAAAGCCCTTTTAAGTAAGCCTGTGATTGGTTGATACGAAAACGGTTACATGAAACGAAAGTTTCATTTCCAAGCGCTCGAGGACACATTAAGTCAATTATGGACAAAATTAAGTGTGATGTCCACGGTAAGTCGTTAAAATACGAATTATTTAGGAAATAATGTGTGTTTTTGGGCTACTCAACATAGTAACTTGTGGAATTTTCAGTAGTTAGGCGAGACGAATGAAACAGTCTGGAAAACAATTTGTCTTTGGGGTTTCTTTGTATCTTTATGCTGCATGGTTCACATGCTTACTTCGATATTGCTTCATGTACAAGAAATGAAAAGCCCATTGTTAAAGAAAATACAGGTGCCTAAAATAAAAGTACTGTATAGACATGTTAATACGTGCTAAATATTTTCCATTAAATACCTTCTTTAATTCACAATTAACGTTGTGTTGTCTCTCAGGAGGCATATGTATGCTCAAGACAGGCGTGAAAGATGGACCAAGCAAAGGCAAAAGCTTCTACATGTGTGTGGACAAGCGTGGCTGTGACTTCAGAAAAGAGGCCAGGTCTGTTTGGGGTGTCTCCTTAGTATTATATATACTGTACATTATTTTTTACACCGAATTGAAGTTGTTAATTTTCATCTGACTCATCCATCCATCCATCCATCCTCAGCATTCCGGCCTCCCACTGCCTCCAGCATGAAGACTCCGTGGTGGAGCTCCAAGCATTGACATACAGCCAGCAGCAGCAGTGCAACAGGTGGGTTGACTGTTGAGCTTACAGGTACTGGTGGTTTCTGGCATGTGCAGTATGTGTGGCGATTGGCAAAGCACCTCCGAAATCAGAGAGCATTACCGATGACAGGAACAAATTTGGAGAAGCAAGCCACTCCTCATTTCTGGCCTTACTTCAAGAGAATTGTTGAAGTTATCCAACTGTGAATCCTGTGCACAATTCGGAGTGCCCAATTAACCTGCCACGCATGTCTTTGGAATGTGGGAGGAGCCCGGAGTACTCGGAGAAGACCCACGCAGGCACAGGGAGAACATGCAAACTCCACCCAGGAAGGCCGGAGCCTGGACTCGAACCCGAGTCCTAAGTACTGGGTGGCGGATGTGCTAACCAGTCATTCACCGTACCGCCCACATTCATATAATGACATTTTTTATGCTTTAGGTTGTTCTACAGGTGCGTTGAGGGTAAAAAAGCCGGGCAACGATGGTGTGGACATGTGCCCTGGTCTATGGTAAGAACATATGTGACACTTACTCTTTGTACATGTGTAAGTAAATGTGATCTCTACTGTCTGAAAATTAGCCCTGATTACTTAAAAGAGCTTGATTTCTTGGCATGCGGTATATTGTCTCATCAAAATTATAACGTAAATGGTAACTGTCACAAATGTCTATCATTTTGCAGCCAGAAAAGGAAGAGAATAAGTGTACACAACAGGCAAAAGCTTCCTGTCTTCCACCAGTGCGAAACCCCTTCAAGGCTCCGGAAAAAGTGGGTCGAGAATCACAGGGGCAAAGAGAGAGTGAGAGCAAAGACAACTTGGAGAAGAAAAGTACAGCACAACAAGATGATGATGATGATGATGACGATGGTGATGAGGGGCAAGATAGGCCAATCACAGCTGACACATACAAAGGTAAACATCTTCCAGCAGGGATGAAGCTGAAGAAAAAATCTATTGATAAGAAACCTCCCCCGAGCACTTCTACGCCCAAAAGCGACACGGCCACCTCCAGCGTCTCGGTATCTGTGCCCAAAAGTAATATGGCCAACTCTAGATGTTCTGTAGCGGCAACAAACATCTCTACATCTTTGCCCAAAAGCGATATGGCCACCTCCGGAGTTCCCATGTCTGTGCCCAAAAGCAACATCACCACCTCTGGAGGTTCCGTAACAGCAACGAGCATCTCTACATCTGTGCCCAAAAGTGACATGGCCCCCTGTAAAGACTCTGTTGAAACAGTAAACGTTACCAACTCTAAACCCAAAAACAACATGGCCACCTCCATGTCCGTGCAAAAAAGTGATATGGCCGCCTCCATTGTCTCCCTGCCTGTGCCCAAAAGCAACATGGCCGCCTCCAAAGGTTCCATACCAACGTCAAGTGCCTCCACATCTGTGCCCAAAAGTGAAATGGTTTCCTCCGGCGGTTCCTCCACAGCAAGCGTCACTACCTCTGCGCCCAAAAACGAAATGGTTGCCTCCGGAGGGTCTCATAACGGCGCACAATGGAGACCCCGTCAAAGCAAACAATATCATGAGGATGAGGATGAAGATTTGGTGCTGGTGTCGATAAAGCCCCCTCAAAAGACTCACCCAACCGCCACTGCCGCCGTTATCCAGAAGCCCCTGACCTCCTACCCTGGCTTTCAACCGGCCTCCAATATAAAAGGTCCGCTTCGGAACCCCCAGGGGATGCACAGCATGCTGTCCACTCAGCTCCAGCAGAAAAAGGTGAGCCAGTACTACGTCTTTTCATTTAAAATAAATAAAATTAAAAAACCTTGCTATGTTTACGCTGCCATGTGATGCGTTCAAGGCCACCCTGGCGGCAGTGAACGTGGCGGCGCTGCCAGACAAAGGCGAGCGTCTGAGAACTCAAGTCAGAGAGCTGGAGGCGGCGCTGGAGTCTCTGAACCTCACTCCCGCCGACGAGACGCCAGCCGCCAGCCAGGTCGTGAACCCCTTCAGCCGCCCGGGGGACACCATCCTGATTCCGGCCCCTCTTGCCCCAGGATCTCACCACCAGCCGAGTCAGGGCTTTTCCCAGATGCATGAAGGTATGACACTTTCCCCAAAAAGAGATGCAAATGTGTAGAAATTAAAAAAACAAAACATTAAATCCTTTAAAATATCCAATAATATTGTCTGAAAATCTGATGGTGTCCTGTCTTGCTTTGCAGCCAGGGTTATTATTATAGTTTTGGAATTTTAATTTAGTTTAGTTTAATTTTAGTTTTCATTAGTTTTCAGCGTGGTTCTGTTAGTTCGTATTAGTTTTAGTTACTTAATAAATGCTTCGTTTTAGTTTAGTTTTAGTAAGTGTCAGTGTTAGTTTTCATTTTTTATTTTTTTTATTTTTTATTTTTTTTATTTTATTATTTATTTATTTTTTTATGTGTATTACTTGTCCGCAATTTAAAAAAAAACAGCATGGGAGCGACGTCATCTGAATGTGCTTTTTGTATTGGCTGCTGCTAGATAACATCACTTCTGTGTGGCACACTTTCAAACGTCCTTTCTCCGGTTCATATCAAAATAAATACTTAAAGGGATACTTGACTCATTGACCCATTTTCAACAGTAAAAAGTTAATATTTTGTCTATAATTAATGTGATAACTTCATTATTCCCCATGTACAATTAATACCTTAAAAAAGTCATTTTTCTACTTCCTGTCAACGTATGATGACATTACCTGTGCTGAGAAAGTAGATAACGACCAATCATGGCTCCGTTTGCTGACTAACCCCAGAAAACAGGTGAGCCCTGATTGGTCGTTACCTACTTCCTCAGCACAGGTGATGTCATCATCAATTGACAGCAAGATGAAAATATAGTTTTTAAAGGTATTAATTGTACTTAAAAAAATAATAAAGTTATCAAATTAATTCTGGCCAAAATATGAACTTTTCACTGCTGAAAATTGTTCAATGAGTCACGTATCCCTTTAACATCACATTTAAAATCATCCCCAAAGGCTCATGCTTTAAATTAATTACCAAAGACTAAAACAAAGGACATTTTTTTTTTATAACTAGTTAGTTTTGTAAACATAAAATTTAGTTTTAGTTTTTGGTTTTTAAAAAGCATTTTTATTTTATTTCATTAACGAAGTTTTTTGAATTTTAATTTCAGTTTTTTCATTATCCATCCATCCACCCATCCATTTTTTTGACCGCTTATTCCCCACAAGGGTCGCAGGGGGTGCTGGCGCCTATCTCAGCCGGCTCTGGGCAGTAGGCGGAGACAACCTGGACTGGTTGAGTTTTTTAATTAGTTTTAAGTAACCAAAATAACCTAAGTTGTCTTGTAGCACATCAGGCCTTCTACGGCGGCCGCATGACAGACAACCGTCTGCTGGCTGTGAAGAACGCCACATGCAAGGCCATCGACCACCTGCATGCGTCGCTGGAGTCCTGCCCGGCTGCTGACACTGAGATGCCGGACCCCAAGGGGCTCAAGGTGTCGTTGTTGCCCCACCAGAGGAGAGCTCTGGCCTGGCTGCTCTGGAGGGAAGCGCAGAATCCATGTGGAGGCATTTTGGGTAAGGTGGCAAATGTAGTGTTGTCATGATGAAATTCATTTTGTTTTTAACGCGTTCGATTTGTCGCCTCAGCGGATGACATGGGCCTGGGAAAAACGCTCACCATGATCGCACTCATGCTGGCGCAGAAGATCAAGGCGAAGGCTAAAGAGGACGGGGACAAGAAAAAAGAGGAGCAGGACGTGGAGGAGAAGAAGCAGGAGAGTTGGCTGTCAAAAACTGGTAAAGTTTCTCTCAAATAAGTAGGGATGTAACAATATCCAAACATCACAATATGATATCACGATATTGTGGGGTCACAGTACGATAATTATCACGATATTGTGGGGAGGTTGGCGATATTTAAAAAAAAAAAGGGCACAATATTGTTAAAAAAAAAAGTGAGCTTATACTGTTAAAAAAAAACACATTATTGTGCTTTTGTACATAACAGCAATGCATATAAACAACCTACAATCTCTAATAACACTAAATATTGAGGCACTTACTTGCTAATGGTTCACAAGCATATTAAGTTCCCCGATTCGTGTGAATTTTAAACATAGAAGGGCCAAAACATGCCTTGTGAAAATTAAACTGTGCTAGTACTGCACAAATGGAAATCAACCTGACTTTTTTTTTTTTTTTTTTTTTTTTTTTTTTTTTTTTTTTTTTTTTTTTTTTACAGATGTGCTGCTTTTACTATCGTGACAATGATGACGACAATATTGTGCCCATTTTAATATCGCAATATCATGATATTGCCGTTATTGTTAGATCCCTACTGGAAATGCATTTAAAACACATTATATAAGTGAGTGCGGCATTGCAGATCAAATGCAATGAAATTAAATAAGCTAAAGATGCTTAAAAGATGCAAAAAATGGCTGCCACCTGAGATGGATAAAAACTGATGTTTTTTTTTTGGTCAATTCGGATTCCACAAACGCTCATTTTGCAAGCCTTTCACCATTTTATCACTTGCTGAATACAATCGACAAACCGTATAGATGTCACACGTAAACCATATCACAGGCTCATTTTTTTATGCATTAAACCTGGTGTAAACCGGATTTTGATATGGCAACTTTAAACAGGTTGAGCATAATTATTTCATATTCCATTTGGCTTTTCAATTACTAATAAATACCGCCCAGATTGCCGAGCGGTGCCATCCAAAGGCACTCTGGTCATCTGCCCGGCCTCGCTGGTCCACCACTGGAAGAAGGAGATTGAGCGACACGTGAAGACGGGCCGGCTCAGCGTGTACTTGTACCACGGACCCGATCGCAACAAGAACGCCAGAGTGTGAGCTCGCACACACACACACACCCCCACACACACAAACACATGCAGAAGCAATGCAATTGTGACTTCACGAATGGTTGTCGTGTCTGTCAGGCTGGCCGAACACGACGTGGTTGTGACCACGTACAGTTTGGTGTCCAGGGAAGCACCCGGCCAGAAGGAGGCGGACAAACCCAACAAGGAGGACAATCATGTGGTGTGTGAAATATTTAATTATGAAATATACTACAGTGTGTTTCGATTTCATGTAGGCCCAAGTCTTCATGTACGATGTGACCTAAGCACCAAGGTTATTTTAGTTAACTAAAACTAACAAAATAAATAAAACTAGAATTCAAAAAACAATTTTGTTAATGAAATAAAATAAAAACGAAAACTTAACTGAAACTACATTTTATGTTAACAAAACTAACTAAAACTATAATTATAGCAAAAATGGCTTTCGTTTTCATCTTTGCTAATTAGTTTAATGCATAAGCCTTTGGGGATGATTTTAAATGTGATTTTTAGGTAGATTTATTTTGATATTAACTGGAATAAGGACGTTTAAAAGTGTGTCACACGGAAATTATCTCATCTCGCAGCAGCCAATGGAAAAGCACCTTCAGATGATGTCACTCCCAGGGTGTTTTTAAATATTGTGCACAAGTAATACACATAAAAAAAAAAAAATCAAACTAAAACTAATACTAAAACTAAGCATTTATTAAATAACTAAAACTAATAAAAAAACAAACAGAACCACCCTTAAAACTAATTAAAAATAACTACATTTAAAAAATACAACTCAAAATAAAATAAAGACTAACCTAAATCAAAAATTCCAAAACTACAATAAGCCTCCTAAGCACTCCTGGATGTTCGTAAATACTTCTTCAAAGTGACCTAAATATTCTTAACTGATTCACTCCCAGCCATTTTCACTGTAGCAAGCCCCCTCAAATGTTTAGTAAGGGTATTTTGACTGATTTTGCAAGGAAACATGGAACCTAGCAAATGAAAGATTGGAGTCTCTTCTTTCATCAGGAAGCAAACCAGTATATTTCTGTTTCCATTTTGCAGCAATTATCATTGGAATATAGCTAAGTTTCATCATTATTCACAAATCAGCTTGTTTTCAACTTGGCCCTGATTGCTCTCTTATACTCTTCTGCCACCTGCTGGCCGTTTTTGTAATTACTACCACCCGTTCTCTGTATGCCTTCTGTATGCTCTAGCATAAAAACAAAACAAACATAAAAACGTATAAATACGTCTTTGGGACACTTAAAACATTTAAAATAGAATGTAATTATACGTTTTTGGGAGCAAACGAGTTAAAGCCACTCAAATACACCCTAAAGTTGCATAAATACTCTTAAATCTACTGAAATACTCCCTTAAAGTTACCTAAATCCTCTTCATCAGGCAGCAGCAGCTGTGGGCGGCGGTCCCCTGGTGCGGGTGGCGTGGGCCCGGGTGATCCTGGACGAGGCGCACAACATTAAGAACCCTAAGGTGCAGCAGTCCATGGCTGTGTGCCAGCTGAGGGCGGCCGCCCGCTGGGCCATGACCGGCACTCCCATCCAGAACAACCTGCTGGACATGTACTCCCTGCTCAAGTAAGCATCTTTACCTCCCCCAAACACAATTGTAAAGAGTCCCCGAATTTGTTGTTTAATCTGGATTTGATCAATTTGTCAGCAAGCATGGAAAGTCCAATGTCAAGAAAATGAAAGTGTTAAATAATAAAGCTCAAATGCAGAGTCTGGATCAGATCTGGATTAAAACATGGTCCGATGTTGCAGTTTACCTTTTGTTTACATTGCGATAGATAGAACCGTAAATCTGAATTGTGTTTATATGATCCAAACCTGCAATGTTTTATTGAAGTTTTAATATGGATCTGAGCTGCACCTGTCAGGAGTTACTGTTCATAACAAGTTTCTTGTGTCTTCTATCAGCTATAAATGACGGCTGTTGAATGTGCGATCCCGATCAGATTTGGTCTGAAATTGATTTCATAAAGGAAATAAGAGAAAGCAAAAGGCAATCAGAAAAAAAAAAATAATAATCCATGGTTAATTTATGCGTCAATCAGATAGGAGTGTTAAGTCAATTGCGCAATCTAGACGAAATCTGAACTCAGCTTCGCTCGATACTGCGTTTTGTATTTTGTTCACATTGGACAGGATGTGACATTCAAGTTTAATCCAGTTTGAACAAAATGCACTGTCAATGTCAAAGCACGTTTTAATCCATATCTGATCTTGATGATGTTTTTACTTGATCTGCAGCTTTAATGTCAATAAATGTAATCCAGATCTGATCCAGATTCCGCCTCTGTCTGCATTGTAAACGTACCATGTCAAATCCCATGTTTTCTTTAATAGGTTTCTTCGCTGCTCTCCGTTTGACGAGTACAAACTATGGAAGGCGCAGGTGGACAACGGGTCCAAGCGCGGCCGGGAGCGACTCAACATCCTGACCAGGACTCTGCTGTTGCGACGTACCAAAGACCAGCAGGATTCTTCGGGAAAACCGTTGGTATGGGAGCTTGTTACCATTTTACATAGACAGGCCTGCGGGAAATTTCTCAAAATTCAGAGCACAAAAGAAAAGTAAATGTGTGGTCACCAGGTGGCGCTTCCCGACCGCACCTGTAAGGTGCATCAACTGAAACTGTCTGCAGACGAGCAAGCGGTCTATGACGTGGTGTTTGCCCAGTCGAGGTGAAGTAGAATACTTGTTTAGGCATTTCTATATCAGTGTTGACAACTTGGCAACTTTATTGCTAAATCTGGCGACTTTCCAAAGCTTCTTGGTGACTTTTTTTGTTGTTGTTGTTGTTTTGTCAAAAGTGACTAGGGACAAATCTAGGGACTTTTTTTTTATGGTGTTCTTTAGGGTATGGTTTTTTTTGTTTGTTTTTTACTCACTTTTTGCCTCTCCAGTGTTATTCCTCTCTCCTCCAGTGTCCAGTACAATGACATGCAAATTACTGGTACTAATTATGCAAATTAGCATCAGAGGGACTTCTAGCCACTTTTAGGACAGCCAATAGCTACTTTCCTTATTAGGGAGTTGGCAACACTGATGTCTACACCCAAAAAAGTTTCAAGAACCACCATTTTACTTTGAGGTGACCATTTTAGGCTGAGGTATATAGGTAACTTGAGGAATATTACTTTGAAATTTCAGCCCCCAAAGCCAGTTTCCCTAAGCAACATGAAGTTTGGGAGCCATGTCTATGAAAAAATATCTCAAGAAGCCGTGCTGTAAATGTTACAGTAAGCCTGTCATTTTGTTTGGAAGCAACCATTTTAACGTTATTTTTTGGCCATTTGTAGCAGTCCTTCAAAGTGTTTTACAGATTTTGATTTTTGCTACTAAAAATCAGCATGCCAGCATGAAATGTGGTAAGCATGTCAGTCATGAGTGGACCCACAAAAAAAAAAAAAAAAACTCTCAAGTAGCCATGCTGGAAAAGGCATAAGAAGTCTACCATTTAGCTTTGGGGGTGCAGCACCAAAGCTTGAATCACCATTAACTCATTCACTCCCAGCCATTTTTCCACTATTCGCTCCCGGCTGTTTTACTGGATTTGGACTGATTTTGCAAGGCCCACAGAATAATGTGTCCTATTGCTATCAAAACATGAAACCTACCAAAAGAAAGATTAGTCTTTTCTTTCATCAGGAAAAGTATATTTTTATCTGTTTCCGTTTTGCAGTAATTAGCATTAGAATACAGTTAAGTTTCATCATTATTCACAAATCTGCTTAGAACCTGCTGGCAGTTTTTGTAATTACTACAATTTTTTTTCACCCCTTCTCTGCAGTTGAGAGGCGGCATTAAAGCCTTGTATATCCATCCATCCATTTTTTAAAACGCTTACTCCTCACAAGGATCGTGGGGGTGCTGGAGCCTATCCCAGCCGGCTTCGAGCAGTAGGCGGGGTACACCCTGAACTGGTTGCCAGCCAATCGCAGGCCTTATGTAGTCGAGCATTAAAAAAAAAAAAATCATTAAACAAAACGTATAAGTATGTTGGTGTGGAAAACTCAACTGCTCCAAATTGGAGGCGCGGATGCTACCATTCTTTTGGATTGCAAAACGAGTCGTTACTTGACTTGACTTGACTTTTTGGTTGTAGATCTACTCTGCAGAACTACCTGAAGAGGCACGAAGGGAATGACGTGAAAGGAGGGAACACCTCCGCTTCCAATCCTTTTGACAAAGGTGAGGCGTCAACTCAGTTTAAAAAAACAAAATGAAACTGAAACATGATGTGAGTTTGTCGAGATATTAAGTGAAAAGCTTAAATAAGTATGCCACACATAATCCTGGTTCACTATTACCTGAGTGTGTGCATGTCCCTATTTATACAAATGTGTGCGCCTCTTTCCTATTCCCTTTTAGGATCCCAGGAGTGTGCCTTACCCCAATCCGACCCGCCCATGTCCTCTACCCAACAACCTCAGCAGGCGGCCAGTACCGCCCACATCCTGTCACTGCTGCTGCGCCTGCGACAGTGCTGCTGTCACCTATCACTGCTCCAGAAGGTAAACGCACACACGCACGGCACCGCACGGCACGTGTCCTCACTTCTTTCCGTCTCCGGCTCAGACTCTGGACTCATCAGAGTTGCAAGGCGACGATGTGGTCCTCTCCCTGGAGGAGCAGCTCAACGCTCTGTCACTCACGTCCGTGTCCTCGCCGTCGGACCCCGCCGAGGACACAGTGGGCCTGAATGGCACGCGTTTTCCTTCGCGGCTGTTTGACGAGGGCAGAAAGAGCACCAAGGTGGGGCACCACTACAATGTTGCACCAAAAAGTCTCAAGGGACCCATGCCGGAAATTCAACATGAAATCAGGCATTTTGGTTTGAAGCAGCCATTTTGAGTCAATTGCAGAGCTCATATTTTGCTAAACTCCTACTAGGGAATTCATCGCAATTGGAAGCAAAATAAAAATGATCTCTGCACTTTTGTATTAAAAATCTGCAACACCCTCAGGGCTATCCAGGCTATCGATGGTTTTAAAAATTGACTTAAAACTTTTATTTTTAAAAAAACATTTTAATTTATACATTTGTTTTATGTGTTCCTGTGACTTTTACCTAGATTTTCTTGTTTTAACATTTTTATATTGTAGCACTTTGAGGTCTCTTGTAGATTTAAAGTTGGACGTTACAAATAAAATTTATTATTATTATTATTATTATTTAATACAATTATGGAAAACATTTTTATTTCCTGACAGATTTCCGCCATTGTCTCTGAGCTGGAGGCGGTCCGAGGAAAGGGCGACAACCAGAAAAGGTAACGCTGAGGCAAAAATAAGAAAGTAAGGTGCTATCTAGCCCCCAAAATTTGTATCACTTTCAGTTCTCCCGATATTTTGATGGGGGAAATATACTCCAAAGTTTGTAATTGGAAACAAAGGGCTATGTTTGAGCAGCCAGGTGCTCATCACTCCTATTCAAGGCTAAGCCTATGCAAAATTGCAGTCTGTTTCACTTTTCAGACCTATTTCCCCATCCAATTGTGGTTGAACTTGAAATTGTAACCACTTTTAATCTTCTATACTCTGCAAGACTTATGCAACTCTCTGTTACGCCAGCGTGATCGTGTCCCAGTGGACCAGCATGCTTCGCATCGTGGCCATCCACCTGCAGCAAATCGGCCTGCGCTACGGCATCATCGACGGAACCGTCAACCCGAAACGTCGCATGGACCTGGTGGAAGAATTCAACACCAACCCCAGAGGGCCACAGGTGACTCATCCATATGGAGCCATGGCTGAAAAGTCAGCCATTTTGCTTTGAAGTGGCAATGTAGGGTCATTTTTTTGCTGATTTCCAGGGCACCTTTTTTTTTCATATATATTTAATTTAGCCTGTGAATCCAGTATCACTAAGCAACATAAAATTTGTTAAGCATGTCGATCATGAGGACCCCCCAACCATAAAATCTCAAGAAGCCATACTCAAAAATACACAGGAAGTCTACCATTTTGACTTTAAGCTGCCATTTTGAGGATTAATTTGACCAGTCCCAGGTCAAAGTGATGTAGTCCTCTACTTTTTTTCTATTTGAAATATTGAAATTGAAGCATGCATACAAGACCGATGGGTGACACTACCTGTTAATGGTGGCATTTTAGTTTTTGTTATAGTGTGTGGGCTAAGCATGGAAATGAAGTTTCATGACTTTGCAAGGGCAGCTGGCTTGTAGCTTTAATTATTATTACTGTTTTCCAAATGTTTGTTTTCTTGTGGAAGGTGATGCTGGTCTCACTCTGCGCCGGCGGCGTCGGCCTCAACCTCGTGGGTGGGAATCACCTTTTCCTCATGGATATGCACTGGTGAGTAAGCTGGGAAGTCAACGGGACGTTTCCAAAAAGAATTTGAGATTTCTATGTCCATAATAACAGTTGTTGTGAATGCTTCTTAAATCATTGATCTACACTGAACTACAAACACACTTGGAATGGTCCTTCCATGTCACTCGATGTCCAAAAAGTTTGAAAGCAATCCTATAAAAACAGTCTGAAGTTTGGTGACCATTTCAAGTTAAACATGTTTTCCGGCCATTACATCATCTTTTAGCATGTACTAGCCAAAATTGTTATCAGGATGTGTACTTTTCATCTAATGTTTTTGGTCTTTTATGTATTTGTCAAATATATTTTTTAAAGGGATACTTGACTTATTGATCCATTTGCAGCAGTAAGAAGTTAATATTTTGTCTATAATTAATGTGGTAACTTCATTATTTTTCATGTACAATTAATACATTTAAAAAAAAAGTATTTTTTTCTACTTGCTGTCGACTGATGATGACATCACCTGTGCTGCGGAAGTAGGTAGTGATCAATCATGGCTCAGTTTACTGATCAAACACAGGAAACAGGTGAGCCATGATTGGCCGTTACCTACTTCCTCAGCACAGGTGACGTCATCATCAGACGACAGCAAGTCAAAAAATTACTTTTTAAATGCATTAATTATACATTAAATATAATGGTTATCAAATTTGTTCTGGACAAAATATTCACTTTTCACTGCTGAAAATTGTTCATTGAGTCAAGTGTCCTTTTAATGTAATATTTTTTTTAGTTTATGCACTATTTCGCTGCACTTTTATATTTTATCATCACGATTGTTGTATTTGCCCCCTTTTCTGTCATATAAATGTGTACTTTTGTCTATTTTTCATTTATATTTTTTTGTTTTATACTACTTTTTTACTCTTTTTCTATTTGTCTGTATTCGTATTTTTTGCCTTACATTTTGTTTTTCATTGAAAATTTTGTCATAAGGTTTTTGTATTACTGGATGTAATATTTTTTAACATATCCCTAATACTTTGGTATGTTTTGCTGGAAAGTCCTTGGTTCAACATTTAATTTAAGATTTGGCAATGGTTGACAGGAACCCAGCCTTAGAGGACCAAGCCTGTGACCGAATCTACCGCGTGGGACAGAGGAGAGATGTCACCATCCACAGGTAAAGGTGATGCTCACGTTATCCTTAAGTATTTAGCTTCTATAGCGTCAGGTTTGCTTGAAGGTTCGAGTGCGAGGGCACGGTGGAGCAGAAGATCTCAACGCTGCAGGCCAAGAAGAAGCAGCTGGCCCAGAGCGTGTTATCGGGAACGGGCAGCGCCGTCGCCAAACTCTCCCTGGCAGACCTCAAGATCATTTTTGGTGTTTGAAGTCTTCACATTTATTTACATGTCTATAGATTTTGTGCATGGCAATTCAGTGTTTCTCAAAATTAATAGAGCCAAGGCGCATACAGTTTGCTTCAGAGTGGCTCAATTTGTGTAGATTTATTTTGCTTCATGAGCAAAGAATTTGAAATTATGAGCAAGCTTCATATATTGAAAGTAACGCTTACTCATGCGTTTTCGGCCAATTACTTACTGGGACAAAGAGTCAAATACACAAATGCTAAATGAAAACAGTCCCAAGGAGCTTGGAGGTGACCATGCCCATCAACCCGACTGAATCTTGACTAGGCTGTCCCACTCCAATGTACAATGTAGTGTGTGACTTTCTGGTTAATTGTGCTTACTCAAAATTACATTTACTTACATTAGCTTGTGTTATGTTCTTGTATTTATGTATATATTATACAATACTGTTCTGTTTTTGTTCATTAAAAACAAACAAAGAAATTGTGGTAGTTTTCTGGAACGGATTAATGGTTTTGCAACCTGTACCAATTACTACTCTCATACTAGCTATTTTATTACATTTATGAGTTTGACTGATATACAGATATTTATTTGTTTTACAATTTTTACACGTTAATTATTTCCACGTGGTGGCTTTCAATCCGGACAGTCAATGAAGGCATCACGGTGAGGGGCGGCTCCTTGGTTAGCTTGACTAACCACTAGCCATTCAAGTGAGATTGAGAGTCTCCGGGACCAGGTTCACCGTCGTCTTCCTCCCTCCCCATCACCTCACCGAGGTCGGCCTCCCTCCGTCGAAATAAAACTTGAGTGAGCGCCACAATGGAAGGCCAAGTTGTGAAAATGGAGCCGGTGGACAGCGAGCAGGACGAAGAAGAGAACGTGTACGAAGTGGAGAGAATCATTGATATGCGTGTGGAGGAGGTAAGGCTAACAGGCTAGCCGTGGTATACGAGGCTAACGGGCAATGGTAGTTTATGAGGCTAACGGGCAAAGCTAACCGGCTAGCCATAGCTACGAGGCTAACTTAGCGGCTTGTCTCCCCGCTGGTGGTGAACACGGAGGCGGCATTCTGGAGCAGTTCTCGCCACGCTAACAACAATAACGTTCGGTCTATTTTGTTACGATTAATTTCGCATTAAATTGACCTAAAAGATGAAAATGATAGCTAGGTATAACCCGATAACAGCATTTTTTTCCCAACCCCAATATGTGAAAAATGAGCCCGAACTATGCTATATAATTTCAACGTGGAGACGTTTTTATAGTTAACCTTACATGTGGTATTGATTTTTACTAATTATTCTGAAGTTTGACTAGTTTATTCCCTTTTAATATTTGTATTTTTAAAATAAAATTTCGTCTACTTTTTTAGTGTTCTTAGCTGTCATATTTGTATTTTAAACATGTATTTGCGTCTTTCTTGGAATGTGCTTTTTTCTAATTTTTGTGTTATATCCTTATCTTGTTAGTATCTTTATCTTTTTGGTATTGAGGCGTTCACCCCTTTTAATGTTAATTAAATGTTTTTCTAAAATTTGCATTTTTCGTCTGTTTTGTATATTGTTTTGTCTTTTCTATCATTTAGGGCTAAAATCTCCAATATTTATTATTATTGTTATTATTGTTGTTATTATTATTACACTTTTATTTATTTTTTATTTTATTTTTTTTTAAGTGTTAGTTTAGTGGGTAAAATGTCAATACTATTAATTTTGACTTGTGCCACCCCCTTGAGCCAAATCCTTAAACACTATTTCTTCACACACCATAATGAATGTTTTCTTTTCTTTCTTTTTTTTCTCTTTTTTTTTAACCTGATAATATTTTCAGATCTGGAAACAAATGTCTTGTGTTTTTTTCCAGGGGGAGGTGCTGTACCGAGTGCGCTGGAAAGGTTATTGCTCTGATGATGACACCTGGGAGCCGGAAGGCCACCTGGAGGACTGTCGGGAAGTCCTGCTGGCCTTCAAGAAAGCTGCCACAGAAGTCAAGAAGGAATCCGAGGACAGGAAGCCTATACTGGTAGGTCCTTCCCACGTATACTTTTATTTTTTTCTATGGCAGATGTGCCTTGCACGTCTTGTCTTTTTTTTTTTTTTTTTTTCATTGCCAATTAAGGGGCTTAAAAAGAAAGTACCCACTAATATTATTAAGTAATAAATCTGTTATATACTTGGATACATTTTCAAAATGTTTTGTGTTTTTCTCTAATATTTTCTACATTTACCCACTTCTCTTCCCCAAGTCGCTGCCCATGAAAAGTGATGTGTTCGATGCCGACTCAGAGAGCGACAGCGACAAGGACCGGCCTACTAACAACATGCCCGTTGTCAAGAAGAAAAAGAAGAAGAAGAAGTCTCGGGAGTTGCAGCTGGAAGATGAGGAGGAGGAACCTCCTCGCAAGGACAAGAAGAAGAAGAAAAAGAAGGACAAGTGGAGAGATGAGGTCAAGCCTTTGCCCGCTCCGGAGACGGACGAGGACGAAGAGGAGAAGACGACGGAGATGAAGAAGCGCCTGATTGAGTCGGAGGACGAAGATGATGTGCCGCCCAAGAAGGTCAAGAAGGAGAAGTGCAAAGATGGCAAACACAGGAAGGAAAGAGGCGGCGAGGAGCCCAAGAAGAAGAAATCCAGGAAGGAGTACAGCATAGCGTCTTCGGACGAGGACCTGAGCGAAGGCCTGTCGGACTCGTCGGTGAAGAAGGAGAAGCCTCGCCCGGACGAGCATCGTTCCAAGCCCAAACAGAAGCCTGACGTCAAGCTTAAGGGCATCAAAGACGTGTTCCAGGACAAGAAGAGCAAGCTGAAGGAGAGCAGTCTCCTCAAGCTCAAATCGCTGACCTCCTCCAAAGTCCGCGAGGATGCCGGGCCGCCCTCGTCCGACTCCAGCGACAGCTCGGGTCTGCAGCGCAAGGGCAAGAGCAAAAGCCAGGAGGCCATGCCGCCCGCCAAGGCCACACCTGCAGCCACCAAGCCCCGGGAGGACGAGGCAGCCAAGGAGGATCCCAAAGGCTCCACCAACCTCTTTGAGACCTTCCTGCTCAGCTGCCAGGACAAGGACCGAGCACCCCGCAGGCCGCCACCAGACAAGAGCGCTAGCAAGCCCTCCAAGGTATTTCCACATACCTGCGTTTTTTTTTCAGTCAACTTATCAATTTG
The DNA here is from genome assembly GCF_051991245.1 of Festucalex cinctus. Taxonomy (NCBI): domain Eukaryota; kingdom Metazoa; phylum Chordata; class Actinopteri; order Syngnathiformes; family Syngnathidae; genus Festucalex; species Festucalex cinctus. The sequence goes on along the minus strand of NC_135421.1, from coordinate 19,310,330 downwards.
TTGCTTGTGTGTAAAGATTGGTCTGCAATACCAAACATTGGGTGTGTGAAGTTTGGCCATTATTTCACAAGTCAACCCCTAGTCATACTAATTTCACATTTCTTTCCTCATAATTAATACAAAGTTTAACTAATGGTCATTTATACAAAAGCTACCACCCCCGGTAATTGATTTGAAATTTAATTCCTGATAAGTATTGCAAAGTTCTACTACTGTTACTCAATGCGATGTTCCACTACTGGTGGTAAGTAAAAAGAAGTTATGTTCCTAGTCATTAATTTGAAGTTTTATTCATGGTAATTAATACAAAGTTTCAATCACAATCATTAGTACAAAGTTTGATTAAGCATCTTGGAGAAAGCGTTTCGGATTCTGAAGACAAGATGGAGGTCGACACTTTTGGTAGTAGTCGATGTGAATCCCACCTTTGCGCCTCAGGTCATCGCCTCCTGTGTGTTTTTGCACAATGTGTGCATGGACAATGGGGACATAATGTGAACTACAAAATGAAACATCCGGGAATGCGACAAGGGACAAACTGGCTTCAGTCATTTCCGACAGTGTCCACACTGGATAAAGATAAAAAGCTTTATTTTATTTACTGCCAGGTGTAATTTAATTTTACATTGTAAGATGAAAGCGTATAGTGTTCCCCCCCCCCCCCCCCCCAAAAAATCTGAACAGTTTTTTTTTTTTTTTTTTATATATTCCTTTAGCGTTAAAGGAAAGTCACTGTTAATCATTGCTGTGTGATTGAAAATTGTCTAGCAGTGATAGGTAAACACTGTTTTGAAGTTGACTAGAATTTTGAAATAATAAATGTCATATGTTGTAATTCCTTCAAGAAGACAATTGCAAAGTTTTTGGCTCATCACTTCAAGCACTATATCTACTACAAATATTCTGTATAAAAATACAACAAATGTCCTACATTACATTATTCAGAACAACACAACTGAAGAGTACACTTGTAAGAATGGTACGGGTTTTAAAAGGTCTTGTTTGTGACCTATCCTGAGTCCAAGGCTTTTTTTTTTCTTCGTGTTGCTGTGGGAAAAAAACTTCACTAATATGTCCTACGGTACATGATTGTTTCTACAACCATGACATGCAAACGTCACAGTATTCTGAAGGGATATTAGATAGCTTCACACCTCATTATTGCGATCTTGCTAAGACTGTGTTAGCCAGCTGTATTGCGAGTAATTTACCAACAAGCCAAAACATGACTACATGGCTCCCGCTTTGTCTTCGTATCAGGGAGTGTTCACCCTCTGGTTGTAGCCGTACCCCTAAGTCTTTTGGATATTTGGGTTACCCTTCCGTACAGGTAAACATACAAAATTGAGGACCAATTGGGACCAGCCCCAAAGATGGTTATGAAAACTTCTGCTGGCTGGTCTGCACGTACACTTTTTTTGTCACCCCATCTGGACCCGCTTCTTTCCACATGTTGACCCTGCACAGTGTGGCTCCTCGTACCTGGTGTTGCTGTAGCTAGTTTCAGGGTGTCCCGTGAAGTACTGAGAGAGGTACTGTCCAGTGGGTCAGGTGCTGCTGTCTTTGTAGCCATTGAGTTGTGTAATACCCTGCCACATGTTCCTGGTGTTGCTGCTGTTAGTGTTCCTTGAAGCACAGTTTGTACTTCTATTTGGCAAAATTCTCCACTAAGTCAAGAGGTCACTGGCCCCAAAGTATGAGAATCCGTTCGAAACAGTCAAGGACTAATATCTAGAAACAACGCATGGTGACGTTTTCACGAGGAAATGAGTTTAGGAATACTGTAGTACTTAGTACACAGAGAGCTAGTGACCAAACCTGCTCTTTGTAACGCAATGTGAGGCTTGAAAAAAAAATGCATCCAGTAATTGACGTTATCTTTCATTGCTTTTGTCTGACAAAGTTCCTCCCCGTCCTTTTTTACTCTTTCAAATGTTACAAATAATCATTTGATGGCTGCACTTAGTCGTGCATTTAGTGTTCTCTGCTGAGCGTTTCCACTTTCTAGTGAATGAATTGCTACACACTTATTAGGAATTAATACAAACTTCCACTTGAGGTAACTATTCCCAGTTCCATTCCTGGGTTTTCAGGATATTTACAAATTACAAATTTGTAAGACACAACTAGTAATTAATAGAAAGTTCATCTGCTGGCAATTAATAGAAAGTTCCTTTTCAGATCCTTGGAAAAATTGAGAAGATCAAGTCTGTCAAAGAGTCTCCTACACTGAAAGAACCCGAGAGGACGGAAAAGTCCAAGCAGCCTGAAGGTAGAGCGAGTCTTTTGTTTCCAAGTAGATCCCAAGTAACGCCAAACGTCTCTCGAACGCGCAGCCGTCTCCAGACCAGGCCAGGGGTACGGTTTCAGCCTGGACAGTGATGAGCTGGAGGGAGAGAACGCAGCGAGCAAGCTGAGAGCCGGAGACGATTCCCGGGAGCGGAAGCCAGACGAGAGCCAGACCAGGCCCAGCTGGGACAGGAAAGGACCACCAGAAGACAGAAAGAAGAGGAGGGAGGACAGCGAGCCCAGACATTTCATGGCATCTGATGACCATGTGGACCAGCAACCAATGGAGGCCACTGACAAATCCGGTGAGTTTCACTCCTCGCAATCAATATTCTGTTACTTGTAATACAAAAAGTTACACTTGTGGTAAGTAATATGAAGTTCCATTCCTGGTCATTAATACAGTAAGTTATACTCATGGCAGTGATTACAAAGTTCCATTGACGGAAATGATTACCAAGTTCCATTCCTGTTCTATTACTTCAAAGGTCCGGTCAAAACAAACTGTTGTGTGGAAGATAAACTCTTTATTTTTTAGTAAAAATAATAGATTTTTATGTAAAATGTCTTTTCCCCGCACGTACAGACAAAGCTCCGGCGACGTTGAGTTTGGGAATGGATCTCAACCTGGACTGGATGACCCTTGACGACTTCCAGAAACATCTGAATGGAGATGACGAGATCCTGTCAGGGCCTCCGTTATCACCCAGTGAGTCTTTTCACTAGCTAGCTGTTAGTTAGTTTTCATCAGTTCTCATTTTGAAAAACACCAAGCTACGGTGTCAGATGTCAAATTCGTAGTACTATTAGCATTTGATCTATTCTTATTTGAAATATTACCCAATTGTAGGATAAGTTTTGTTCTTTGATTGATGATTTCGCCTCCAAGAAACAACAAAAAATACAGTCCCCCGTGAGTGTAGAACTGAATTGAACGATGGCTGTTTGCATCCCAAAAGATTAACACCATTGCCAGTGGTGGGACACGCCTCCAATTTAGAGGCTAAATAGTTTTCACATCAACTCAAGCTGCTCTGTTCTGTTCTGTCTTGTTGCATGAACTTATTGAAGCCTTCTGGGATGAGAGGCGAAAACGTCTTCTAAGACAAACAGCAGTCCAATTGCGATCAATTCAATGCCCTGAGTGAGAACGTTATAAGTCCATGCAGCATGATAACTGTTTGCATGCAAGCTGTTAGCATTTGGAAAATAACTTGTTTCCTGCCCCTTGCAGGCGAGTTGCGGGATGCTGTGAAAAGCGGAGACTACGTAGCTGTGAAATTGGCGCTCAATTCCAAAGAAGAGTATAACTTGGATCAGGAGGTAAGATTTATCCATAAAGTAAACAATCACATCAGAGCTGAGGGATATGTGTCTGTTTTATTCAATTTTTATATTATCATAATATTAATATTTATATTATTGTTATTTTATTAGAAATAGATTTCTGTATTTATTTTTCTTATTTTTTTATTCAATTCTACAATGTTTTGATATATTTTTTCTTTTTCTTTTTTTCACCCAACATAAATTTTTTATTGTAATATTTTTCTGTTTGTTTCTTGCAATAATTTGCCAATTTTTACAGATGGAATACCTGTATTTATTTTTGCCAAATTGTTTCAATTGTTTATAGGGGTGCACCGATCGATCGGCCAGCCGATTTATTGGCCCCGATTTCCTTAATTTTGGAAGATCGGTGATCGGCCGATCCCTTAAAAATAAACCGATCTTTTCCACCAATCTCATCTCCCTCCTCAGGGGTCTGAAAAAGCCTCTTCTGCTGAGATGACTAAAAGGATTTGTATTTTTATTTGAGAGAACTGCTTCATGTGCAGTTAAAACAACGCATTTGTATTATTTCGCCAATATTGTTCATTGTTTTCCAATAAAACAAGACTGGAACACTGAAAATATAAGCTGCTTGTCATGGAAAAAAAATCGGTATCGGCAAAAATTGGCATCGGCAGGTCAGACTTTTTAAAAGATCGGGGATCGGTGATCAGCTGGAAAATTGTGATCGGTGCACCCCTAATTGTTTAGTTTTATTTCTGTATTTTTGTTTTAATATATTTTCCCCCATTTTTTATATTCTCATTATATTTTGACTTTTACACACATACCTACTTTGAGTTGATCTAGTGAGATCGGTGGGTTGAAGGGAAAAAAATAAGCACCAAGCAAAAACCAATGGTTCTCTTTAGAGAACTGTAACAATATTTTATGTGCACCCTTGTTAATAAATCATATTTAGTACCAGTGGCTTTAAGGCGCACTTCAACCACAGACTAAAATGACTGTTTTAGTTTATTTTGGCTGCTGATTATCTTTGATGTTAATATTGTTCTGCCTCTGGCTGAATAGTGTAGGACTATTCAGCACTTTGCACCTTGGTTGCCCTGCTGGTGTGTGTATGTGTGTGTTAATGCTTAGCATTTCGTCGGCATTAAGGTTCGTTGCGCCTCCGTTGATTGCAATGCGGCCTTTTGGGTGATTACTATGATCAAAGTTTTCGCACTTGGCACTTTGCATGAGGAAGATCAGGGCGGATTGTGACTTTTTAGGATGAAACGGCAATTTCCACAGAACATGTTTCGGGTAAATTTGTCACTTTTCCATCAAAGCTGTTCAAGGACTCTATCTTCACTGCGACAGTCCCAGGTAAGAAGCATTTGTCGTTTTGTTTTTATTAACAGTCATACAATCCATGAATGGTTGTCTTCAAAGTAATGGCAAAGAAAAAGGGTGTAAAGCTCCAAAACATTAAGAACAATTGATCAAATGTGTTATTTCTTTAAGGAAAATGAAGAAAACTTTGATGTTTTCATGTGAATCACTGAATTTCATTTATTTTCTGTCATAAGGACAGTTTTGGAATAAAAAACATCAGCGTTGTGTCTAAGTCTGACTTTGAACTCCTATTCAAGTCTATGATGATTGGATGATGTTACGCAGTTCCTTTTTGCCCTCATAAGAATCATCAATCACATATTGACTTGTATAAGCATGGTTTTGTACAAATGATTCACATCGGTGTTGTATGTCCTGGACTACATTCCACATTGCTTTCCTGTGAATGACAGAACTAATATTCTTAGTGTGAGTGCAGTTGTTGAGCTGCTTAACATCTGTATTGTATGGAGTCCGCCTTTGACTCATATTCCATCACCAGCTGAACTTCAGTTGCGTGAAGTCCACTTGTGAACAGCTATTCCAACCCACGTTCCACACATTATTTTTGCTTTATATTTAGTTGTTTATGAGCTGTTCGGAGAGCTGCTTCACATCTGTTGCATGGAGCCTGTCTGCAAATTCCTATTCCGCTCTTGTCTAATCGCTTTTTGCTTTCCCGTCACTCACCAAACTAATATTTAGTTGTTTATGCGCTGTTTCTGTCTGAGAAATGCTTAAATCTTTATTGAGCTAAATCCATCACCTTGCACTATTTTAGCCCAGGGCCACTGGAATAAATTCCACAATTCCTTCGTACATTACTGTAAATCATTGAATTGCTATTTACTTGGTTAAACACAGTTTCCGAGAAATGCTTCAGATGTGTGTTGCAATTTCAGCCCTCTACCATTGGGCTAAAGACAAAATGCAGTTACTATTTTTTTTAATTCACTTTCTGAAAAGGAAGCAGTACTTTACTCACTTATTGTAACACGTTGCTTTGACTCTGCCGACAACTGTATGAAACACATTTGCATATTGAAAGGCAAGGTTCCTATTTTTGTAGTGCATGACTGGTAGGACTCATAAGTCTGTTTGATGGGCAGCAACTGTCATCATCTCACGAGATTTGCATTCTGTGATAGTCTCTAGGAGCTCTTGACGTTGTCTATGTTTTCAGGTGACCAAGATCTCCAAGGAAGACTCAAAGTGGACAAGAAGCAGGTACACACCATATAAGAACAGTTACCATCTTCATAATCATATAGCACATGTGCCATGCACCAATCACCCTTCATGTTCTCGGAACTGTAGCTTTTTAAACACACAGTTGCTAAAATCAAACACACAAAAAAGACACCCAGCTGTTTTAATCTGTCCACTCCATTTCATTGTCAGCATCCTATCACACCATTGACAAGCTTATTGGTTGGACCGTGTCAACACGCTGCTTGATCCAATAAAGCCATTAAATTGTACTTAAATGGGTGACGTGGTCTTTCTACCGATGATTCTTAGAGGTGTGTTTTTTGTTTGATTTATTTTGGGTTACATTCAGTGAGACTGGTTGAGTGAGCTTCGGGTGTTAGTGTTTGCAGGGCATTGCCAAGGTGCTGGTGCGTCACACGGCCGCGGGGACATGTGCATATGATTGTTGAAATGGCAGCAACCAGTTGAAAGACACAGGAAGGTCCTGATTTTGGCGACCAGTCTTATACGTCTACTTGTTCTCTTGCAGGCTTGTACTACAACGGGTGAGAAGAGGTCATTTGACAAGAGAAGTCCTGGGGATGATATTTTTATGTCACACTTGTTAAACGGTCCTCAAGAGGGCAGGACTTCCAGCACGGAAGAAACCCTTCAGAATAGTGTGCTGGAATCAGAACTCTGTTCGGGTCAAGGAACAGAAACCTTCAAATCAGAGGGTCCAAATGTTGACAGTTCGACATTTGATGTTCCCAACCAAATGGCAGATGGGAGGGACTGCAACCAAACGGGAGGAAATGTCAAACCTGACAGGAGTGAGGAGAAAAACAATTTAGCGTCAGTTTCATCTGAGGAGACGACAAAAGAGGACGGCAGAGCGACGACATGCCGCCGGAGGAAAACCATTGAAATCAAACTGCCGACCCGGTCCAGTCAACGGACGTGCAGGAAGGTGATCCATACGGAATCCAGTACGGATGAGGAAGAGCAAAAGGAACCATGTAAAAAGCATTTTTGTTTTTACTGCCAAAAGCCTTTCACTCAACTGGAGAAGCACTTGGAGAAGAAACACGCCGAGGAAACCGGAGTGGCCCACGCCATTCACTTCCCCAGGGGCTCCAAAGTCAGACAGACCTTGCTAGACCAAATCCGCGACAAGGGTGATTACGAGCAACGTGCCAAAGCTCTACGGAAAGGGGGAGAAGAGAAGGTTGTCACTCAGACAGAGGTGAAGAGTCCTAAAATATGTGTACGGGACTTTCTCCCCTGCCAGCACTGCTTCACCTTTTACCGCAAAACTGACCTGTGGCGTCACGAGCAATCCTGTAAAGCCAGGAAGGGTAATGACCAATCTTCCGAAGCTCCAAACGTAGAAACCGCAGGACAGAGCGCAACCTCACACCTACTGCCCATGTCAGAGTTCTTGACAGACGGCTGCAGGGAGATCATCCGCACCATGCACCAGGACAACATCGCCCGACACATTGTCCATGACCCACTCATTTGCAAATACGGCAGCGCCTTGTTGGCCAAGTATGGCCACGACAAGTCTCAGTTTGCCTATGTTGGACAGAAGATGCGACAGCTGGGCCGGTTCATGATCGCCATCAACGAGCTGGATGGTAGTGTGCAATACCTGCACCAACTGTGCTCTCCGTCCAAGTTTGAATTGACAGTGGAAGGGGCCAAAAAAGCCAGCGGCTTTGATCCCAGTTGCAGTCGGTTCAAAACCTTTTCTCTGGTGTCCAAAATTGGCTACTCCTTGAAACGAGCTGCTGAGATAGCATTTGGCGAGAGCCGCATGACCGAAAACCGGGTGACAGAGAGCGAGGTGAGGGCCTTCATACAGTTACTAGACAATAAATGGAGCCAGCGCTTTTCTCGCAGGTCCTTAGCGTCTTCATCCTCCAAACCAGAGGTTCAGATGGTAGAGTTAGATGCGTCCGGTGTGACAGAGGACTTGATCAAACTCCACCGGTTCGTCGTTGATGAGGGTGATGAAGCCAGGCGGGAGCTGAAGCACAATCCCAGCGTGGCTAACTGGAAGAAACTAAGCGAGGCCACACTGGCCGATGTTTGCCTTTTCAACAGAACGCGTGTGGGTAACATCGGCCGGCTCCTCTTGCAAACATACGCCGGCAAAAAGATCTGGGGTGCCTTTCTACCCTCGGCTGATCAAATCAAGAAATGCACCAAACTGGAGATTGAGGTCAGTGGACATTTAACTCGGGTGGAACTGGAGGGTCAGTTCGGCAGGAACATGTTGGTCCTGCTTACGGGAAGGATGACTTCATCACTGGACCAGCTGGTAGAAAACCGCCAAGACGCTGGGGTGTCCAAAAGCAACCCATACCTCTTTGCCCGAACTGAAGGCCACTCATTCATCCGAGGGCTGGACTGCTTTCGAAGGGCGGCGGTAGAATGTGGCGTGAAGAACCCTGAAGCACTCCTGTCACCGGTGCTCAGGGAGCAAATCGCCTGCTGCTGGCAACTCATGAGCCTCAGCCAACGCGAGCTGGATCGAGTGGCTGGGCTCCTTGGAAAGAGTAGCCAGGAGTGCTACGCTTTGACCAAAACCGCATCACAGTTGGAGGAAGCCAGTAAACACTTGCTCCAGTTAGACCGCATGCGACCGGCAGTTCCAGCTAACGCGGCCGTGAAAGGTGAGCATCTTTAATTTTGTGTTCATGCATCGCATAGCTAAACCACGTTTCCAATGAGTGACATTTTCTGAACTGCTTGACCTCATCTAGAGTGTTGCTCGTTGCTTGGGTCCATGTTATTGGAATTTAAATAAATTCGGAAAGGTTTTGGATAAATCACCACGAATATTTTTTTTAATCCATAAAGAAAAATACACTCCTACTAAAAAGATTTAAATAAACCCATTCAGTAAATTTATTTACCTTGTAGAAGGGCCTTTCCCACCACTGTGCACAATTGTAATCTGTAGGGTTTTTCTGTTCTATTCAGATTAGATTAAGATTTGTATTCTTTCAAATTTGAACAATATGACGATTTCTTCTTTTTTAGGAACACCGTCCAAAGCTGTCGTGAAGAGACGACCGTGGAGCGAACGTGAGCAGGCCGCCGTCAAACATCGCATGAGTGATTTTCTAAAAAGGATGAAGGTTCCCGGCAAGAAGGACTGTAACGCCTGCATTGCCGCCGAACCGGATCTGGTTGGCAGATCCTGGACTGATGTGAAAAACTATGTGCACAACAGTATCCAGACCATACGTAGACGTAACCAACATAAAGAGGTAGGGAATCAGAATGGCAGAGCTTTGAAGCCAAAGAGACTGATAGAGGAAGTCCGAAGGACGGATTTGAATGATGCGTCGGCGGGTTGTAGCTTGTCATCAGGGCCTCCGAACCAACTGAAAGAAAATGAAAATTATTGTATGGCCGACCCACCGCAAGAACCAAATCCATACACCCCAGAGTTGCCTTTAAGCTACATGCCATTATGTTCTCCTAATACAAATCTGATCCACACCAGTCAACCGCTTATGTCCACGTTCACGCCGCTGAATGCCACAGACACTCAAGTGGTACCCACATTCACACCACTCAGCACCACAAGTGCGCTCATGTCGCCCGTATATGCGGCGGAAACTGACAGCATTCATCCAGTGGCACCTTCATATCCGTCAAATACCTCAAATATGCCTCCCCCGGTCTATGCTGACCCTTTAAACTCTCCAATGCTTCCCAGTTTTGGTGTTCCCAGCACCTCAATGCTTCCCACATTCACAACGCTAAACTCACCGAGTCCACCTATGGTCCCGTCCTTCTCTGCCTTCTCCTCTGCCTTTAGCGACCAAAGTGGGATGGTGTCCTCATTCACAGCTCTCAATCACTCCACCGCTCCCTCTTACCCGACTAGCCCGCCGAAGACTTCTATGAGTGCGCAGGTGGTCCCGACTGTTCACAGAAGCAGCGTTCATGACGAGGTTGCCCCAACATCTCCAGTTCACCAAAAACCGTCACACAAACAAACCCCGTCTACCACAAAACCACAGAAGAGGCACAAAAGGTTGTGGAGCACTGAAGAACAGGTGGCCGTTCGACGGCAGTTTGGAGACTTGTGTAAACTGGTCAAGGTGCCGGGAAAAAAGGACTGCGATGCGTGCTTGGCAGCTGAGCCGGCTTTGAGTAGCCGTACATGGCGGGAAGTCAAGTATTATGTCCACAATAACATTCAGTCTATGAAGAGACGCGGCCTAGTGCCGGCTATGCCGAAATTAACTGAAGAACCCAAACAGGAACTACAGACCCCAGCGTCCAATGCGGAATGGGATGGTCCAGTGTATCTGTCACTTTAAATAGCCCTACCTAATATGTCGGAATATGTTGGGGCTAGAGTTTAGAAACTGGATACAAATGTTCAGCGGTCCACACACTACAGTTCAGATTGTGTGTTTTAAGTAGCATGCAGTAACTGCTATATAATTTAATAGAGGTGTTACTGTACGTGGAAAAAGCTTGGTTTGGATATATACCTTGGTTCTCACACACACATTAAATCCTACAGACAATTTACTCTTCAATTAACCTAAAAAAAACATAGGAGAAAGCCACGTAAGCACGGGTGAATATGCAAACGTCACACAGGAAGGCCAAAGTCCGGATTTGAGCCCGGATTCAAACTAACCACTCGGCCACCGCACCTTCCTTTTATCCAATTTCACTTAATTGTGCTATCTATGCCAGGCATATATTGTGACCGGCAGGAAAAAAAAAGTATTTACTTTTTTCTACTAACCTGTTTAGTCACCTGTTGGGCATTCAAACAGAGTAAGGGCTCGTTCATAGTTACTAAATTGCGTGTCTAAAGCACACAGACCACAGATGCACACAGTCCCATTCATATAGTTCATCAGGGTTCACGTCACATGTTCCACACATGCACATTGGTCATACGGACAAGAGGAATTGGTACAATATACAACTAATCAATGAGAATGAGAACCAAATATTGGCGAGAATGTCAGCACGCCGTTTTCAACCAACAGTTGATCTCTCCGATAAAAGTTCATTTCTACACTTTAGTCAATGTCCCATGTTGTAGGCCCCCATTTTTTTCCCAAATGTTCCCATTTTCCCACATTCATGTTATCTATTTATTAGTTTTCTATGTGTATTAAAAGTAACAGTGTACAGCAACTATGTAGAACAAATTTAGTCAATTTACAGCATTTTTGTTTGCGAGAAACAATACCATTTTGTTGATTCAGAACATTTCCAGCGCCGATATTTGACTGCAGTGAAGCAAACCTCAGTTGTTGTTTTTTGCGAGTCACCACTTGCGTTGCTGATGCAAGACTTTAGTTTGAACACTACGACTCCATTTGGGTTCACCATCCTCATGTTCTGCTATAGTGTTTGTATGGCATTAAAATACGGGCTTGGCCTGGTGGGTGATGTGGGTGTCAGTGAATGAGCATGTAGAGTTGGGACATTTTCTTTTTTACGGACACTTTCCTCCTGGCTCGCCGCCATCGTGCCAACTTATTTTTACATGGCGTGATCCCTGCAACATGGAAAAATTAAGACCATGAAGCTTTGAGGCAGAGATTTTGCACCCACCTTTTTATGTAATCGAGTTGTTTGATTAGTTTTTGCTAATTCAAACTTGAGTCTTGCATGAGACTTTTTTTTTTTTTTTTTTTTTTTCCCTGATGCGGCCTTTAGCTCCAATATTTGACAACAACCAACCAGATCCCTCAAAATTGTGGGTTCACTCCTTTGGTATCCAGTACAGTGGATACATTTGTCCGCTCTTAATGAAAACTCTCACAATCTCCATATGTTCACCCACAACACGCGTATGACAGATCTCTTCCAGTATATCGTGTTGTAGTTTTTACTGTATTCACCGTGACAAATTCACTTAATAGCCTCCAGTATTGTCCAGGCATTTTCAATAAGTTCTTCCAACGTTGATGGTAATAGCCACCAGAAAAAAAGAAATGCATTTTTCAATGTTTGTATATGTTGCCATGTTGGCCCCAGTTAATGCCTTTTATGATGTGTCGTTAGGATCTTGGAACCTGTGCTTGTACATTAAAACGTTTCTTGTCTTTAATGGTTTCCCACCTTTATTTTTTTTTTCTTCACTTTTCAAGATGTGGTATAAAAAAATACATAGTGCCTAATTAGAAATAGGACCCAAAAAAAAGAAAGCATTGATATCTGGTCATCACCAGAGATTGATATAGTTGTCTGACTATATTCTCGTCGTGATTTTAGTGCTTCAAAAAATATAAATCAAATTTTGATCATTTATAGTTGTCTGGTGTGATAATGAAAACCAAGTATGTGAGTGTAGCTTGATCCACGGGTATTGTAAATGAAAATATCAATATTGCAATATATTGTTTGATACCTGGTACGATACAGTCTTGATACCAGATGTGGACATTGTTGCTATTTTCTTTTCCATACTTGGCCATTTTGTTGTCATAATGTGTAATACGTAATAGCAGGACATCAGCGGGATGTCACTGAGCATGCTGGCGGCGGCGGGTGGTCAAGACGACATCCTCCGTTTGCTGATCAGGAAGGGAGTCAGAGTGAACGCTCGACAGAATAACGGCACCACGGCTTTGATGCACGCTGCCGAAAAGGTGACGAAAAGCGGGATTCCTCCACCTTATGTTGGATCACACGGCTTGGCGTTCAATCTGTTTTGTTCTCCATTTTGTGCTTTTTCAGAATTTCGTGACAACCGTCGCCATTCTACTGGAGGCGGGCTCATACGTCAACGCACAAACGAAATTCGGTGAAACGGCTTTGATGAAGGTGAGGATCCATTTTACCACTTAGGAAGAAGTCTCAACCCAAATTGATCAAGAATTCGGCCATTTTGGATGAATTCCAGAGCTTGAGGTTCACACGTTTGTATAGGTTTCACCTACAGTATCAAACAATGTTAGGAAAAAACAATCAACCTTCAACACAAATTTCAGTAATCATCAAAAAATTTGGTCGATGTGTATCATTATAAGATGCACAAAAGTCTCAAACTCTTTCCGAATTTGAACAGTCAGCCATTTTGATTTGAAACAGCCCTTTCTGGTGAATTCCATGGCTCCAACTGGGGAATTAGTCCAACTGATCTCCAGTCGGAAGTAGGTTTCCTTGGCTTGATAGACAAGATATTGGTTGGGTTTGACCAGTGTCTTTTGTGTCCGCCCACCAGGCCTGCAAGCGTGGCAACGCTGACATCGTGCGCCTCCTGCTGGAGAAGGGCGCCGACTGCAACATCCAGTCCCAGCACAAGACCACCGCCTTGTACTTGGCCAAGCAAAACAACTACCTGGCAGTGTGCGACCTTATCACCGGACACACCAGCATGTAAGTCTCTTTATGGACCTGGAGAAGCAGCATGTGGCTCTGTACTAAAACGGCAACTTCTTAACAGGCTGTCCAGCGTGGCCGGGAAAACAGCCCAGGCGTACTTTGAGGACCGGCTTGTTCTCCTGGAGTCCGTGTTCCCGCTGGCTTGTCACCGGCTGTGTGAGTGGCCTGACTTCTCCACTGAGTTCACCTACAAGCCTCCGCCACCGCAAGAAGGTTAAAAAAACAACACCACCACCTAAGTCACTTGTTGCTGGGCAGAAAACTTATAGGGTGGTAGGGATGGGGGAGGAAATAGGGTAACTTGGCTAAGTCTACCACAAAAATCACCTGATTACACATTGCCGTCATTGATGGGATAAAAAAAGATTTGTTAGTGACAGCTCGACAGGAGAGAAAATTACTTTCACCACAAGCCATTAATTACATTCAACATGTTCTATTATTTTCAGCCTGTGCTCTGTCTTGCTGTATGGCAGCTTGTTAGCATTTTAGCATAACAAATGCGAGCATTTTATAAACTAAATAACAAACTACGGCATAAGATGTAAAACCCTCAAATAGTATTTTTTTTATTCTCTGGCTGTTAGCCTAATCAATTAGCTTACCAACTGTTAGCTTGTTAGCATTTTAGTGTAACCAAGCATGCTATAAGGTAGGTATTCACACGTTAACTTTTATCGTTGTGTCCTTCCTTCAGGCACGGGCATCCTCCTCTTCATCTTCCATGCCAACTTCCGCAACGAAATTACAGCCCGTCTAGGTGGTCCATGCGGCGTCCAGGCCGTGGTGCTCAACGACAAGTTCCAGCTGCCCGTCTTCCTGGTCTGTTCAGTACCGGCACTACAGACTGCCATTTTGTGTGTTGACATTTGACTTTAGGCTATTTTGTTGTTTGTTATGTTGAAACAGGATAGTCACTTCATCTACTCCTTCAGTCCCGTGGTGGGAAACAACAAACTTGTAATCCGGCTGGCTGAGGCTCCCTTAGCCAAGGTGACCAGATTTTAGCATGCTAGCATTTGTCCTAGCTTAACAGGCTTTTAGCACTGCAGAGCCTATCCTATCACTAAGGCATAAAATGTTCAAGGACTGATATTTTTGTTCCACACTGGTTGTTAACATACAAATTGTTAGCATCTGACCTAGCTCAGTTAGCACAATAGTGTCCGTCCGATATGGTCCAAAATATTTCCAGATTTTATATTGTGGGGTCTGTGCAGGTTCTTAGCATAACACTCTAGCATCTGTCTATTAACACACAAATTGCTGATGGAGTTTATATTGCATCATGCCATTTGTTATCATGCTAACTATTAGGGTTTTAGCATTCCATTTAGCACAGAAGGCTTTTAGCACTATAGCGTCTATCCCTGGCTTCTCCTAGGTTGACCTTGTTAGTGTAGCAACTGTACGCATATTAGCGTTGTACCTATCTCAGTAGACTTTTTTTATAACTTGTGATTGTCAATGTTTGTCTTTCCTCAGGTGAAGCTCCTCATATGCGCCTACAGAGTCCAGCTCAAGTGACACATCATGTATTACCTCCCCAAAGGGGATGGTGTGTTTATTTTTATCATCTAATTTTTTACTTTTTATTTGAATTTTTTATATATATATTTTTTCCCTGGTATTGTCTATGTAATGGGAAATAAAAGGCCAAAAAAAAATGTTACATCATCATTTTTCAAAAACTATTTAAAAAAAAAAAAAAAAAAAAAAAAAAAAAAAGGTTCTTGTTCTAAAAATGTGTTATTACAGTTTATGAATGAGTGACATGTTCCTTTACTTGTGTTGTTTCTAGTTGGATTTTGTACATATTCAAGTCGTGTAAATAAACATCTGCTGACTCTGGTCAATTCTGTCCTGATACAGTGTCACAGTTGATTTTATTTATTTATTTATTTATTTATTTTGTAGTGTCAGGGTTTGAATTTTTTTATTTTTTTTTGTTTGCTAATCTGTACCCACAGTTTTGCAATCTGTACCCACAGTTTAGTAAACTGTACCCACAGTTTAACAATCAGTACCCACAGTCTGTACCCACAGTTTGCTAAACCATACCCACGGTTTAGCTCTTCTGTGGCGTTATATAATACGCATGCGCACGCAACGTTCGAGTGGTTGCTTGACAGCAGTATTAGCAGCGAACGGCTGCTTTTCATCTTAACCCCCAGGGAACCGGAAGACTTATGTATTCAGTTAATGTGTAATGTTGCATTTGTGCCACTGTGAGGCGCTCGAACACTTTTCTGTCTTCCTTTTACTTCCGTGTTCAGCCTGAAGGCTGTTGAAATGCAGACGTGTTTTGTTGTGCTCTGCAATTAATACGCCATACTTGGCTAAATAAACTTCCTCTTTTCGTCATCCATTCATCCAAATGCATCGTTAAGCTTCCAAAACTAGTATACAGTTTAAGAGTTAAAAAAAAAAAAGCAGCCGTTCGCTGCTAATACTGCTGTCAAGCAACCACTCGAACGTTGCGTGCGCATGCGTATTACATAACTCCACAGAAGTGCTAAACCGTACGGTACGGGTACGGTTTAGTAAACTGTGGGCACAGTTTATTAAACGAAAGTTACAACTGTAACTACGGTTCTATGAGTCCCGGACGACCGCCAGAAGGCCTTCTGGCGGTCGGGAGGGACGAAATAGAACTGTGTGTACAGATTGTTAAACTGATGGTACAGTTTACTAAACTGTGGGTACAGATTGCTAAACTGTGGGTACAGATTAGCAAAAAAATAAATAAAAAATCAGACCCTGACACCAGAGGGGCTCCGTACCAATCGGAAGTAACTATGCTGCACGGTTGGTCCTCCAAACAGCAAAAGCAAATTATTTCAAGTTTTTGTTTGCTTCATTTATAATTTCAGTTAAAAACAAAAACAAAACAATAAAAGCCGTTATTGTATTTTTTTTTCTTTAATTCTTTAAACATGCGTTGGGGCTTGTACTTGCAGCGGTGCCCATTGGCACGACATGATTCATCTTTCCAAAACTAAATATTTAAAGGCAACAATACTCATTCAGTCTTGTTTTTTGTTGAATAAGCGCCGGACGGGACGAAAGAGAATATTTCAGCAGAAAATCATGCGGGATGGGAGCACAAAAGCCTTCTTGAGCAAAGTCAGCCCTCCCTGCTGCCTTCACTGACGCCATGGAAATGTCTTGCACGCGACGCTCTTCAGGCTCGGTTACTTGAACGCACCTGGTTCGGCCATGTTGTGTACTTGAACGCACCCGTCGAGACTCCTACTCACAATTTATGTACGTGTGTGTACTTTATTGTCACTTAACAGCAAATCAACTCATTTCCATCCTGCATTCTGTCCGGGTGTTTTTTTTTTGTTTGTTTTTTTAAATTCCCAGAATGGAAGGTAAACTCTGTCACCCCGGATTCTCGCTCCTGATTGGATCCGAACTCCAAGCACTTTCGATCGGTTCGACCCTAGCGTCGACGCCGATAGCGTCCAAATGTGAGGTTAAACAGCAAATGTTTTCGGTATGGCCAAGGTGAAATCTTCCTAATGGGGCCAATTTAATTGCCTGGTCGGTGACACCCTTTGCGCATGCGTAGAACACGAAGGAGGGAGGGGTGGTGGTGAGGGTGGGTGATCGGAGTGTGACGCGGCGACGAAAAAGTAAGAGTTCTCACTTCGCTTCAAGTTCCCAGTGTTTTTACACGGCACTTCCGGATAATTTTGTCGTGATTTTTCCTTCTTACTCTTCGCGGTTTCCTTTATATTTAGATTATATTCCCGGCATTCTAAGCCCTCGAGTACGATAAGTGTGAATTAGCCTTTAAAATAAAATTTCTTCGAACTTCCGTGTCCATTCAAAATGGCTACCGCTCTTTTTTTGTTGTTGAGACTGTGGCCGGCGAATGGATGTCAGCTTTGAGTTATTTAATGGCGTTCCCCGACAAAAAATGTCGTAATGGTGTTTGCGAAGCAAGTGGAAGCAGTCTGACAACAGTAATTGGATATTTAACGCGTTGGAAGCTCGCGTTTATGCGTCACGTGACAACTAGTCTGCTGCCACTAAATGCGACATGAGTCAGCCGTCTGTATCGCGGACGATCTTGGAGCGTGGAATTGGCTGGTGTTGTTTTGTGCGCATGCGCCTTCCGGGATTAATGTCAAGGCACAAAAGTGGCGCTACACCGTGTCGAGCTCTACTCCGGTAAGAATCACCCGAGTCTCCTCGTTATTTCCTTTCACTTTTTCTACATTGCTTGCCAAAGCCCTCAAAGTGGAAAGTTTGGGCAACTTTTTGGCCGACGCTTGGCCTTGTCGGGCCTCCCCTTACCTCCGTCCGCCCGCGTGTCTTGACACAGGCGGCGAGGAGACACGTTAAAGAGTTGAATGTGAACGATGTGTGTCCCAGTATTGTTCATTTAGAGCCCCAATGGCGGACGCTAGGCACTGGTTTCCCGCTGGGTGGCGACGGCGGTAATGGTGGAAGGGGGTGGGGGGTGGGGGGTTCTTGTTATGTTTATGGATATTATTGCCGTCGTTTTTTTTTGTTTTTTTTTTTAATTACATTTTTATAACGTACGACACGATGGTTAGTGTAGCTTGTTTAACGCCCCATGACACAATCGCGGAGCCCGGTTCATGTGATACGTGACGCCGGCGAAGGGGGGAGGGTGGAGGGGTGTTGATGTGGTGGTGGGGAAGGACGCCCCTATCGGACGTTCGGTGCTATTGCAGCCTGATTGCGCCACGATTGGCGACGAACTTTTCAATTAAAGAAGGTATGCCCCGAAATGGCCTTTTAATCCCAATCCCGGTTTCGGATTTGATACATTTGAGTCGTTTTCACACCGGTATATGTGCAGCTTGTGACGTTGCAAACCTCGTTTATTTGTGCGCTTTGGCCCACAATGGCGCAGTTGGACCACGTTTCTCGGTAAACCTCCGCACAAAACTTGGGAGGCCCCCAAGCCCCCTTACTACCATTCACCCCTCGCTCATTTGTTTTTTTGGGGGGGGTTGCACAGTTTTAAAGTTTTGGACCAGCCAAGTTGGTTCCGGGTGGGGGTGTTCGACCATTCGGCCGAAATCGGTGATCAAGGCTCGGCCAAGGAGAGTTGAACGTGGCGCCCCTTGTGCCCGGTTTCTCACATCTCCACCCACACAACACGCAGAATAACAACAACCGGAACGGCCGCCATTTGCAGTGTGGGCATGCGTTTGACGCTCATTTCGCCCCCTACCTTGCTTCTCATGTGTTTTTGTTTAGCGCCAGTTGTGCAAATGACGTCACTGAGGCGACATGATGATGAGCTCGACTTCAGCCCCCCCATTCTCCCCCAGGTAACCTGGTGATTACGTCATAAGGCTGTGGGAAGGTAGTTGTTTGAGGTCTTAATTTTCCATTTAGGTGTTGTGCATTGCAGCCTTTTATCTACTAAACTGCAGAGAGGGTCAGGCACCTTTCAGGGACAAGGAGTATATTAGATAAGAGATTTGTATTTTGTACTCATGTTTTTATTATAACAATTGAAGCATATTTACTCATTTAGTGGCTGGATGTGATTGTGAACCCTATGGGATATACGTATGCTGAAATGCGTCGTTGAATTGAGACACCGCACAGACTCGCACCAATCAATGGGAACGTGCAGTTGAGGGGCTCAAGGGTGGAAGTGCGACTATTGGAACGCGGCCTATATGGCACAACAGTAACCGGAAACAGCGTTGATGTGTGACTTACGGAAGTCGGAAGTCCGTGGCGTTTTTTTTTTTTTTTTTTTAATAAACATATACAAGGAACACGGTCTTTATTTGTACAAATGTGTTGCAAATCTCATTTTGAGATCTTTGAAATCTAAATTTGATCATTTGTATTACATTTTATGTAGGGCTGCACGATATTGGGAAACACGTGATATGCAATATAGTTGTTTTAATATCATGATACCGATATGTTTTCGATATAATGCCCAGCCTTAATTTTATGTTGTGTGTTTGACTCATATATTGTGAAGACGTGCTTATTTACTAACTTGTAGAGACTGCTTTCATTTCATTTTGGGTAAGATGTTTACTAAAGGGAGGTAAGTGCCTATTTTCCATTTGGGGTAATATGTCAAGTTGTCAACTAAAGGGGAGGTATTTATTTATATCTTTTGTATGTTTTTTTTTTTTTTTTTTTTTTAAATAGATGTATTAATAGATTTTGTATTGTGTAGTTCCTCAGAGTATCTGGATGCAATGACTTATTCAACTGCAGCTAGTCTCCATTATTTAGTGTGAGGCATTTACTGGTAGGAGGCCTTTATTTGCGCCAGATGTGGAAGTGATGCCAATGCAGTGTCAAGTTGATATTGGTGGGGGGATGTTTAATGCAAATGTGTTCACACCTCTGCATTGCAGTCTACTCAATGGCAGAGAGTACCGGCGTCTGATCGAGACAAGCAGTGGAGAGGCCTTTATTTGTACAATGACTTTTTTTTTTTTTTTTTTTTTTTATAATTTAAATGGTAATATAGCATATTTCCCATCTAGTAAGGCGGCTGTGTTTATTTAATTAACTGCAGCCAATACCCCATGTCCTTTTGGGTGAGATGTTTACTAGAAGGGAGGTCTTCAATGCTAGCTTTGCCCCGGAATGCATTTTGTTTTCTAAACTCGTCATAAATGTCAGCTTTACAGATGCCACGTTGGCTCTATTTGTGGTCAAGACATCTGCTGCAGCGTACAGTTTACAGTTTACACACTATCGTGTTTTATATATTAAATATTACACAGCGTGAAATGGTAAGTATGCTGCGCTCAGAAATATTCCAACACGTTTGTGTTTTACAACAAATGGCAACAAAATGGCAGCTTTGCGTATGTCACATCTACTGTTTCCCTCATTATCTATGTGAAAGGGGAGTCACACATACACTTGGTTGGCTGTGTTCCGCGTGAAAGGCACAGGCACTGGCGGCCATTTTGTGGACTGTGTGAAACTGTCAGTCAGTAAGGTAAATCGGGGAACGGGGAAACATTGGACTTTTATTTGTTGACTGGATATGAGGTCAGTATGTGCGTGCATATGTGTGAAAACAGCTTCCTTCTCCCAAGCATGTCAGGCCGCATTTCCTGCCCCCCCCCCCCCCCAACCCCACTCCACAGAGAATCGTTTTTCACTTCAAAATGGCCGTACGCCAAACCAGCGGCCCATCTAGGCGACGTCCGAGCATGCAAACGACACAATCAATTAATCATGCCTGTGATGCGTTAAGGGTCGGCTTTTGATGCAGCAGCTTTCGCCGCTGTCGCTCTCGTTAGCACGTGACAGGAAAGGCGACCCCCCCACCCGCTCCAATCTATGACACCCCCTGCCTCCTTCCCCGTTACACGGCCCCCTGACGCGTAGGAAAACGACGCACGCCAGATGTAGAGCTAAGAGAGCGCGTCCCTGGTGGTGGGCCACACTATTGCCATGGCAACCAAGGTGTAGCTTCATGGGTTGCCGCGGCAACAAAGGAGGGGGAAAAAATGGGACAAGGAGCAGGTGAGAAGGGGAGTAGAATTGGCAGCGTAGGCGGTGGCTAGCCCAACGTTACCCTTGTCACCACCAGTGCATTTTATTTTGAAAGTCATTTGCCGGATTGTGCTGAATAAAAGGTTACACAGGTGTTCTTTGATGAATTCATTGGAATTACACAAACCTCTTTAACACAGCTTTGTCAAAAAATTGGCATATTCGTATCCACTGTTGAGCTGGGATTTAGCAGCATGTGCCTTCTCACGCAGGAGCGCCCAAAGCAGGACGTATGAAAGCAGCCTCGGGCAATTACATAATGAAGCCCCTTTTAAGACGGGCCATTTAAGTCGACTTTTTTCAAAGCATTTAAGGAACATTGTGCACAAGGTACCCTAACAGAATGGGGGGGTTGAAGTAGACCCGCAAATTTGCCAATAGTGTAAAACTGGTGGAAAGCAGCCTCTATGGCTTTTGATGAATTCTTTGGAGGTACACGAGCCCGTTTTACACGGAGTTGTCAGTCCATAACGGAGTAGGGATTCATGAGCTTGTTCCGTTCTACCCAGGAATCACCCAAGCGGGACATGGCCATGTGCGTGAACGCGGTTTTCTGCAGTCACATAATTGAGGCCCTTTCACATTGGCCATCTAAGCACTTTTTCGCTTGTTGCTGTCCTGTGTATAAGGTAAGGTAGCCATACAGAACGGGGAGTTCAAGTCAAGCAGCATATTTGCTGATGACGAAACACGTAGAAGAAAAAAAAAACAATCATCGGCATTTCACAAGCCCCTCTCTCACACTCTCCTCAAAAACATTTGTACATAATGATAGTGCCGGAATTTAACAGCCTGTGCTGCAACTTTCCATAATAGAATAATGAAGCCCCTTTCACACTGGCTATCACACACAATCATGTGTGTAAAATTAAAGATATGGACTGGTGAGTTGAAATCAAATCGTGAATTAGGATAGTGTGAATCCGCCATTGTTCATGTTCTTTGATTAATTTGCTGGCTTTTACGCCGCTTTTACCCTTTTTGCACAGTTTACTCAAAATAGGCATATCTGTATCCACAGCATCTGGTCTCAGGGCGGGGTGTCTCAGGGGAAAACCAGGTTCTAACTAATTGCCATTTTGTGGGGGACGATGTTCCAGGTGGTTGCCTTAGCAATGGACGGGGAGTCGGAACCCAATCCTGCTGTTCCGGAGGAGGAGGTGGCGACGGCGGGGGTGGCGGCAGTGGGGGAGCACGTGGAGGCCGCGGCGGCACCCACTGTGGAGGCCCCGGAGCCGGTTGCCACGGCAACAGGTGACGACGAGGCACCAAAGAAGGTCAGAGGCGAGGACGACGATGACGTGGTTCTGGTAGAGGAGCAGGCCCCCGAGCCGCAGCCCACATCAAAGGAGTGTTTGGAGGCCCCCACTGGCATGGAGACGGAACACACGTCACCCGCCGAGGCGACACCCGCAGCTGAGGAGGCGCCGCCCGCCCAGGTGACGCCACCCGTCGCTGCGACGCCCGACACGTCCGAGCCTTCCATCCCCGCCTCGGCGGCCGAGCCCATTGTCATCGATGACGAAGAGGAGCCTGAGGAGAAGCGGGGCGGCTCCTCGCCCACCACCCTCAGCCACATGGAACCACATTCGGACATCCGCATCGCCAACGTCACCACGCTGGGCCAAAAAAGGGACACCAGGGCCGACTTGATGATTACCTCGGTGACGTCGCTTCAGGGAGGACCAATGGTAAGATGAGAATGATTTAGATGAAAGTGAGCCCCTATTTATTGCTGCCATTTGTTTCAGACCCACTCATAATAGTAATTTTGAATTTGGACCCATATTACACAATCTCTTAAAAAATAAAAATAAAAAAAAATAAAGCATGAACAGTGGACCACGGTATAGCAGGATAGCGCTACATTTGCAAATGTAAATGTGTAACACGAAGCCACTTTCATGCAGTCGGGTGACGGCGTGTCGGAGGAAAACAGTCTGCAGATCGGCAGCGCCTACAGCCTGACTCCCGATGACACGTCTAGAAGACCGAGCGCTTCCTTTAACCCCGGGCGGGGCTCGGCAGTGCAAAATGGTGACGCTGGGACGCACAACAGAACAGGTAGTCATATGCCCACCACACAGTCCACTGCCGTGTTCCCCAGTAGTATCAAGCCCTGTTCACACTGTCCTTCAAATTTGATGTGATTTTCATATTTTCCCTTGGGTCACTTTATGTAAGGTACAGACAAAACGGGTTGAAGTCTACCGGTAAATTTTCCAGCTCCCAAGGTAGTATCAGCTACCTTTCACACTGCCTGTCAAAGCCGCCTTTTTTACTGCTTATTCCCGGCTGTGATGATGACAATTACAGTCGACTTCAACCTCCCCTCACACGTTGCACATCGGTACCGTTCACACAGAACAGCTGGACTGGTCTTCCTGGTGGAGTCATGGCTGTTGGAACTGAAGTGTGTGGTGAAATGGAGGATTAAAATAGATGACACAGGCTTGTCTTGGTCCCTGCAGACTCGTGGATCTCCCAGTCGGCGTCGGTGCCTCGCAACCAAAAGCAGACGGGGGTGGACTCTTCTTCCACCGCCACTTCCCTGCCCAAACCTCCGGGACAGTCTTCCTCTTCCTCACCGGGCACCCAGCCTCAACCCAGGACGGTGAAGGTAAAGCTGCATGTACCATATTTGCCTCATATTTAAAGGGGGATCAAAAGGAAGTAGTATTTATTCATTGGATTGTTTTTTTTGGTAGCCTGGCTTTTAGTGCATTGACATCGTATTTCATGGCCTCTCCGATTTATCGCAGGTGACATGTGCAAACTGTAAGAAGCCTCTGAAGAAAGGTCAGACGGCGTACCAGCGCAAAGGGTCTACACACCTTTTCTGCTCCACCACCTGCCTCTCGGCCTTCTCGCACAAACCCGCACCCAAGAAAAGCTGTACCATGTGTAAAAAGTCAGTTCGGGTTGCCATTCTTGGGGAGTTTTTTGGGGGTCTCTGCTAACATCACTGTCACCCACCCTGCAGGGACATTACCAACATGAAAGGTACCATCGTGGCCCAGGTGGATTCAAGCGAGTCCTTCCAGGAGTTCTGCAGCACCGGCTGCCTGGGCGCCTATGAGAACAAGCAGAACCCGCCCAAGTCTAGCCTCAAAACCAAATGCACCGTTTGCGGAAAGATTACTGAGGTCAGTGAGCCCCCTACACATCATTTTCCTGGGTTGACTGGTTAAGTCCAATCTCAAATATTCCCATGGTAAGGGTCAAAACCTTTTACATTACGCTACGTGTCAAATCTGTTTTCCACTGCTTGTACCACGTTGCAGTTCTGTTTGTAGTGCAGTAGCAACTTAGTAAGTCCCTTTGATACTATCACTTGCACGCAGATCCGTCACGAAGTGAGCTTCAAGACGGTGACGCACAAGATCTGCAGCGACATGTGCTTCAATGCATACCGCCGAGCCAACGGGCTCATCATGAACTGCTGCGAGCAGTGCGGAGACTACCTGCCCAGCAGGGCCTCCGCCAACCACTTCCTTCTGGTGGACGGACAGCAGAAGCGCTTTTGTTGTCAGAAATGCATCAGGGACTTCAAGCAGGTACTCTTTAATTTGACTCTGGGGATTATTTCATGATGTGTTGTATTTCTCTTGTGCAAAGAGGAGCAATTCTATTTATTTTACGATTTTATATTGTCCGCACATGTGACTGAGTGAGGATGCCTTGGATCTTTTTGTCTGTGGATTATTGTTCTGTGAATTTCAATTGTGCTGGGCCCTAGAAATAACTGGTGAGATTGAATTAATAAAATGACACCTATATTGCACTCTGTGGATTATTTCTATCATGCACGGTGGCCCGTTCTGGGGAAAAATGGCAAGAGGAGTGATAAAATTAGTTATGGTCTCACATGTGCTTGTATGTAGCGCAGGGACCCAGAACTTTTTTTCCTTTTGCTCAATCGTACTAAGCATGTGATTGTAGCCCATGGGCTGGACCTTTTTTTTTTTTTTTTTTTTCCCCAATAATTTATAGCGGTTCTGTTTATTTCTATTGTTCATCGTTAAAGAGGTGTCAGTGTAGCATAGTTACAGTCAAGGACTTTCACTGTACAATCTTGTTCATTTATTCATTCGCAGTAATGACTCAATCATTCCATCTTTTAGTTTTTCCCTGAACAAGCTCTCAGCTGAACACTTTGGTAGTATCAATAAGTTGAAGGCTGAAGTGTAGTCATTGTTGCTTGGCAACAGCCACTCATTAGACCAACCATATTCGCCAGCGCAGCCAAAACATCATTTACATCAGGGTGTTCTCCCACTTTTTGGGTTCAGGAACTCCTTGAAAGGGACATGTGGTCATCTTTGTGTGTCTTTAGGCTCACAGCAAGCTGGCGAGCTGCCTGACATGCAAGACCTTAATCAAGACGGGCGAGGTGGTCCTGGGCCTAGCTGCTGACGGCACAATGGGCTCCTATTGCTCCACCAACTGTATGAACAAGGCCAAGATGGCTGCCACCACCTTCCACCGTGAGTAGACATAAGTGACAATGATTAAATGTGCAGGTTAGCAGGAGAAGACAATCTAGCGCAATTCTTCTTTTTTGATAAAAGGCTCCTAAGAGGGAGTCAATTGTGTCATTATGTACACAAAAAGCTAGTCAATACCAGCTCCATCTGAGAAAGGACATTGGACTGCATCAAGAAAGTAGGAAGCTTTCAAAATAAAACAAGCACCACTTAACAGATGTACTCAAATGCAGCATGACAGTCACGCAAAATCCATATCAAAATGTTCGCAAAAAGCTGGTCTCTGACTGAGAGTCCTATCAAGCGAGTGGGAATAAAATCAGGGAGATGAAATCCACCAAAATAAAATAATTACAGCACAAACAGTTGGACTTGAATGCACCACGCTTGTCTTTCAGGAGCGAAAATCTTTTGTTCACAAAAAAAAAAAAAAACTGGCCTCATGCTGATAATCTTGTTGGCTCATTTGAAATGGGTTAAAAAACAAAACAAAAAAAACGGTGACAACCAAAATAATTGGTGACAACAGGAAACAGCATGGTTTGTCACACAAAATCTAAATCAATCCAAAAGTCCAAGGGAATGAGCATACAGAAAAATTACGCCAATAACTGAAATCCTCCACACATTGTCTGACGCAAGATCCAAATCAAAGTCTTTTGTTCGCAAAAGAAGCTCTTATGCTGAGAGTCCTTTCGATAGAATAGCAATAAAAATAGGAAAAACTAGGGATGGGTACCTTTTCACATTTGAACCGGTACTGTTCCAATACTCGGTACCTGGGAATCGATACCGGTGCTCAGCTGTAATTTTCAGTATATTTGTATGCGCTCACTCTCTCTTTTTTTATTTTTTGTTTGTTAAATTTTATTTATTAACTTATTTATTTGAGTGATAGTAAATGTTCATCATTGTTTATTTAATAGTAAATTTAATCGTAAAATCTTATTTAAAAAAAATAATTTAACAATTACCTTTCAACAATAAGAAAAAATAAATAACATTAAAAAAAAATTCATTCAAATGAACCAGAGAGGAAGAGTAAAAATAAAGGTTTAACATTTTGTAAATACTGAAGTATAATTAACATAAGTATAGTGATATTACAAAAACAGTCTGAAACAAAATTATCATGGGCTGGTGGGGTGCCGTGAGGGCCTGCTGTGCCCTGTTCTGCTGCGTTGGGCACTGGGCTTGGGGCACGGGCCGTGTCTGGGTGGGGGGTGCTCCGGGCTCCTGGGTTTGTTCTCCAGCCGAGCCCGGGGAGTTGTGCCCTGGTACTTCCGCGGCCTGCGGGGCCCAAGGGGGCTCTGCTTGCCTTGTCAGCCCGAGGTTGACGGCTCCCCTCTTTGGTGGAGGTTTTAATCCATGCCATATCCACTACATCAGCATCTACTGAAATTCTCTGCTCTTGCTCTCAAAAAAAAGAAAAGGGGGAAAAAAACAACAACAACAACAAAAAAACACGTTTTGTTTAGATGCGGAGCCGTCGTGTCACTTCTGCAAGAGGAACTCTTTACCTCAGTATCAGGCCACGCTTCCCGAGGGAAACGTCCTCAACTTCTGCAGCTCGCAGTGCGTCACCAAATTCCAGGTGCATGTTCGTTATGATTATGATATCATTATTATTATTTTTATTTTTTTTCTTGGTGGATTTTTTTATTTTTAAGATTGCTGGTCATGCTTACAGAGTGCCACACTCCAGACGACCACCAATGGACAGACAACGCTGTCCTCAAACAACACCGCCGCGGTACAGCTCAAGTGCAACTACTGTCGAGGAACGTTTAGCGTCAAGCCGGAGACGCTGGAGTGGGAGGTCTGATATGTTATGAGAATAAAATTGTATTTTTCCATGCAAAAAGTAGTAATGGTACCACAATATTTCCAGGCCAGCTGAGTGAAGCTATGAGTGCAAGGGAGAACTCTGTGCCTGACGTCTGTCCATATGTCCCTCAGGACAAAGTGTACCAATTCTGCAGTAAGGTGTGCTGCGATGACTACAAGAAGCTGCATTGCATCGTCACCCTGTGTGAATTCTGCCAGGAGGAGAAGACGCTGCACACCACCGGCAACTTCTCGGGCGAGAAGAAACCTTTCTGCAGCGAAGGTAACACGGCATCCTCACCCGCGGCCGCTACAATGGTCCATTTTGGTTGCCTTTTATGTTCCAGGTTGCAAACTGCTGTTCAAGCAAGACTTCATCAAGCGCCTGGGCCTCAAGTGCGTCAGCTGCAACCACTGCAGCCAGATGTGCAAGAGAGGCATCACGCGGCAGCTCGGCGGCATGACGCGGGACTTTTGTGGAGAGGCCTGCGCCAAGAAGTTCCACGATTGGTACCACAAGGTCCGTTTTTGAAAAAAACTATATTAGCATACACATAAGAAAACACCATATTATATCATGAGAATTTAGTTACAACCTTGTTAGGATAGTAAAATGTGGCTGGGAAGTAAAGCCTTGTAGTCGTAAAACCAGACTCATCGTGTTTTGTTGCAGGGGCAGAAAAAAAGTTTTTGTTCATTTTTTTTTTTTTTAAAGAAAATGGACGTTTGCTTGTTTAAAATTGTATATTATAGCTTTTTTTTTTTTTCTCCTGAAAAAAAATCTCACTATTCTCATGAAATTATAGCTTAATTTTAAAAATACAACTTTTCTTGTAGTATTGCTCCCTCGTTATAACTTTTGCTCTGTGTTTTTAGTGCAATTTTGCATGCATTTTTTTTTTTTTTTTTTTTTTTTTTTTTTTTTTTTTAAACCGTGTGAAGATTTGAACATTGAGAATGTTTAAACGAGAGAAATGTGAGAAAATCTAAATGGCTCGTTTGAAAAAAAGTGTATAAAAGGGTGAGGCGTTTTACAGCTTAAAATGTAAAGCGTCCTATTATTAACATATAAAGTATCCTATTATTTTTATAGACGGTCTGTGTCCAGAAATCCGTATTCTGACAGTGTCTCTGCATGTTCACTAGGCGGCGCGCTGCGACTGCTGCAAGGTTCAGGGCCAGCTGACGGAGTCTGTGATGTGGCGGTCGGAGATGAAGCAATTCTGTGACCAGCAGTGTCTGCTCCGGTTTTATTGCCAGCAGAACGAGCCTATCCTGGCCACACAGAAAGGCCCAGAGAACAGCTGCACAGGTATGGATGAAAATCATATGTCAATTGATTAACACTCCCTTGTGCCATTGACTTTTGAAGTGGACATTTCAAATTTTTTCAGCCCCCTAAGACAGTTTCACTTAGCAGTATGAAAATTGTTGGCCGTGTCTGTGATGAGTAAACCCACAAAAGTCTCATGAAGCCGTGCCCGAAAGAAGTCTCATACCCCATTCTACTTGGCAACATAAAATTTGGTAGACATGTCTACTATAAGTAGACAGCCTACTTTAAAAATGAATAGTCCATGACCAAAAAGACACAGAAGTCTGACATTTAATGTCACAAACTGTTTGTTTCCTTTCAGGCATTGAATCACAAGCTTCCAAACTTGGGGTGAGTCCGACTTTGACAGTGTTTTCAATCTGTCATATTGTCAAACCCCTAAATGTCGTCGTCCCACAATGCAGCTGGTGAGCCAGGGCACGGCGGCGTACACAAGCAGCGGCCTGATAAGAGACGTCAAAAACAAGGCAGTCCTCTGCAAGCCGCTTACCCTCACCAAGGCCACCTACTGCAAGCCACACATGCAGAGCAAACCCATACAGACGGGTAAGTATTTACCTATACACACACCTGATATGATGGTGATCAGTCAAAAACTAAGCTTCACTTTTCAACGCAGATGTGGATGATGGCGTGAAACGCGAGTACGTTCCTGTCCCCATCCCCGTGCCCGTCTTCATCCCCATGCCCATGAACATGTATTCACAGCTGACGCCCACGCCGCTCTCTATGCCCCTACCAGTAAGAATTGAATTGACGGGTATTGCTAGTCAGGATGCTGCTGCTGATGACCTCGGGTTAGATTTGGAGTTCAGTTGATGTACATGGTTTGGTGAACTAACCTCAGCATGTCCCTCTGCCAGCTCCCCGTGCCAGTCTTCCTGCCCACCACACTGCAGAGCACCGAGCAAATCGTCCAAACCATCCAGGAGCTGAGAAGCAAGGCGCCCTCGGACCCCGTCGCCTCCCAGGAGGACCTGCCATCCCCGTCAGGGGTAACATCGGAGGACCACAAAGCAGGTAGCTACCGCATGCCCAAAACGTGACTCTTTCTCTCTTGTTTGGAGAAAATGTTAAATATAGTAAATATTGAGCAGGTTCAACATTTATGATCATTGGCCTCAACAGTTTTCTCAACAGATTGGGAAGGAGAACTCTTAACACACCTCACAGTACATGATAAATCAATCTCAACACCACAGGATAATCACGCTTGACACACACCTCACCAAAGAAAAATCACTCTTAACACACCCCATACTACATGATAACCACTCTTGTAGGTACATCTCACCATCAGGCCTTTGCTGACATGGATCACAAGGTAGAATAAAAAAAATGCTCAAATTAGGCCCAATTGTTGGTACGTGTGTACCCCAATTTAATATGACTAATGTGAAAGAGATGCCTGTTTCAGACATCATCAAGCTCGAGGAGACGAGTAAGCATGTGGACGACGAGATGATCACCGCTGGCCCGGAGGAGCAGAAAGTGGTGAAGAAGGAAGGTGATGTGAACGTGAAGAAAGAAAAGGAGGTGGAAGAGGAGGGAAGCTACATGGACCTGGAGGAGGACTTCCCTCAAGGTTAATCGTTTGTGAAATTCACACCACAGGAACTGTGGAGAAAAGTATACGCAATATAGAAGAAGGACCACCATATCGGGATGGATTACTATAGTAGAATTGGTTGTGTGTTGTCCATAGGTGACGCCAAAGCAAGCTTGTAGTTTGTTACCAGGGGCCTCTGTGCAACCACTAACTCATTGTTGGTCTCGAAATGCTGTTTCATTCTAATTAATTGACGTTTCCATCCTCCTCCTCAGCTTCAGCGTCCGTCCTGGAGGATGCGGAGAAGCAGGATGACGAGCAGGCAGCACGACCTCAGCCAAGGACACGAGTATGCATATTTTAGCGATCACAATGCCATGTGCCTCACATGTTTTGTGTCTTAAAGCGCTGATGATTTTAGTCAGGTTTATGCTAAAATACTCACTTCGGAATCATAACCAATCTTCAGTATAGCAAATGAGTTTATTTGCATAAATTTCCCACGTAAAGTTTCTAACTTTGAAAGTAGCGGAATGTTACAGTCGTCTTTGTGTTACAGGGTAGCAAGAGGCTGGCGGCAGAACGCAGCTTGGTCAGAGCCTCGTTGGTTCGCTCGCCGCCCCTGAAAGTTCGTTACGGCGTCAATGCCTTCAGACGCTGGATGGGTTCAGGTGGCAAAGATGGATGCACAGCGGACCCCCAAGCCTCCGATCCAGCTCTGGTGAATCCCACTGAAACCGATGTGCTGGAAATGTGCGCGGAAAAGCTGAACGACAAGCTATGCGGCTTCGTAAGGGAGGTGTGCCGGCCCAACGGCCAACGATACGCACCAGACAGCATCTACTACCTCTGCCTCGGCATCCAGAAGGTTGGCTTTCTCTCACTTTCACTTAGCAATAGGAAAATTGTTAGCTATGTCTGTCCCTAGTAGGAGATACACAAAACCTAAAAATCAAAAAGTTTCAAGAATTCATGCCTGAAAAGATGCAGGAAGTCACCTATTTGCTTTCAAAATCAAATAGGTGCCATTTTAGGCGTACTGTAGTTTGGCTATTCAAGTCTTGCATAAACCAAAGCATCACATCACATCACATTCCCCAGATCCAAAGCAAAGTTTCAAAAAGGTGTAATGATGCAGTAAACTGGTTAGATTCAGATGAGCTGTTACAAAACAGGTGAAAGGTGAAAGTTTGCCTTATTAACTGTCAGTCGTGCAAAATTCCCACCATTTTCGGGTCGGAACAAAAGTTGAGCAGAGTGTTTCCATAGGGTCACATTTGAGTGGTGCACAGTTCTTCCCTCTTCCCACTGCTGCACATGGTAGAACAGCAACTCCCAGCATGGCTGCATTGCAAGCTCAGATTTTTGCATTTTGACACGAACATGTAAGTGAAAACTCGATCTGTAATTTTGATAACATCCTTTCAGATTTTATTCATTTTAAACATTTTTTAATTTCCACCATCATTGGGATCTTCTGTGCTTTTGTTGTATACAGGTATCTTGATTGATGTGCTTCTTAAAAAAAGAAGAAACTTGTTTGTAGTATCATTATTATTTTTTTAGATGTTTTGTGTCCTATGATTTAAACCTTTTGCTGTTCACATCCTGAATACTGTGATGATCATTCGAATATGAGGACACTAATATCACTTGGCCATTTGTCAATCTATTCAACCATTTTGGAAATGGAAAATCCAAGTTGTGTTTTGTGTCTTTCTTTTTAGCATCTTCACACCAATGGCCAACAGGGTGACATCTTCAGCGACTCCTGCTACCAGGAGTTTGGGGAGGAGCTCAACAAGGTTCTGAAGAACTGGAAGCCCAGCCTGCTTCCTGATGGTGAGTACAAAGACATAATTTGTTGACCACTGATCAATCAAGTTGATTTTTCTTAGCAAGCCAACTAACATTAACCTTGATATGTTGAGTGAGTCATTTGTTGTCAAACGTAATGATTTAGTACTTTGGCTAGTGTGTAGCGTCTCATGATTATACCTCTTTGCTGTTCACATCCTGACACGTTGTGATTGTGGTTTTGATATATGAAGACGCTCACTGCAATACAAAATTCGTTGCTGTATTCTGAATGTGGTATGCAGTCTCCCTCTAGTGGTATGCAAAGAATCTGTTAAATCTTCACATTGTGCATAATGTTGACCACTGCATTAAGTCTTTTCTTTGACATTAGTACGCGGTGTTAAGGCGCTTTTGTCGACACCGCAGGCTCCGCGTGGAGCCGTGTGGACGAGCAGTGTCTGTGGGCGGGTGGACATCTGGGCAGCACCACGCCCGCCGTCCTGCTGCGCTCGCTGGTCTACCTGAACGCCAAGCGCATGCGCTTACGCAGTGCCCAGCAGCACCTGCGCCTGTCCTTCGCCGACGTCTATGGCCCGGACGCCACACACCCCGTCACCACCAG
The DNA here is from genome assembly GCF_051991245.1 of Festucalex cinctus. Lineage (NCBI taxonomy): Eukaryota > Metazoa > Chordata > Actinopteri > Syngnathiformes > Syngnathidae > Festucalex > Festucalex cinctus. Next base: position 19,277,634 of record NC_135421.1, on the reverse strand, counting down.
GGAGAGCCAAGCTTGCGTCCGTGTGCCTTCTCCCCTCTCTCAGGGTGAGTTAAACAAGCTACATAATTGAGCGTACTGTACAATTTTAATACTGCATTGTTCAAATATATATATTTTTCCCCTCACCTTCTCAATTGTGAGAAGAATTGTGAAACCAAAACACCAAAAGAAATTATTAAGCCTATTTTTATTGTCATTGCATTTATGGCAAGGACACCACAACATGGGTTAACATGGCTACATAGAATAGCTTAATATAGGACCTGTCCACATAGTTACACGTAGCATAAGCTATGCTTTGTTTGTCCCATAGTTGAAAAGGAGTCTCGTAAGAGGAAGCCAGACCATCAGGACTGTGAAGACGACGACACAGGATTACTAGGTCTCGTCACGGAGCAAGAGCGACACCTTTTCCAGCTCTACCGCTCCAAGTGGTATGTTATCTATCCTCCGTTGCTTGGTTTTGTTCAGGCCGATTCATCAATTTGTTATGTCAGGAAATGTATTTTCATACATTTTGAATGTGCACTAACAGAGCACTCTTTCAATATGACAGATTTCCACCTACAGCAGGTGGGACTTGGTAACTGGAGGTTCACTGTATCCGTGAATTTTTGGAAGTGGGTGTACTGTGATTATAAATCCATGCTGGTTTACATACTGACACTTCAGTGATAACTGAATTGATGAGGATTCCTGTTGCCCTTAGCCGCGACGTCACCAAATCACACCACAACACTTGAGTAACTTTTCTGTTTTCCTCTTGCCGCAGTCCGGCGTCATTGCTGGAGCGCTCGGACTTCTTCTACGCCCAGCCTGATCCTGCCTGGGACGGTGACGGGGCCTGGTTCACCTCCACGCCGCTAGAGCTCCACATGCTGGAGAGCCTCCTTGCCAGAGTCCTGCTGGTGCAGGACATTTACACGGACTCGCAGGAGCAAGCGGAGCAGGAAAGTGGCGCAGAGTAGCACGTCTGGTTTGGACGGGTAGATTGTTAGTACATCAACAGGAAGGCCATAGTGAGTAGCGCTTCCAACATTTTCTTATGTTAAACCTCCTTCATTTGTACCGCGGAGCTCTATGAGACGCCGCCCATGAAAAAATGTACGGGAGGGGTTGGGTGTTGGGTTTCTGGTGTCTTTTTGGGATTGTTTCGGGGTTGGGAGGCATCCAGACAGTTATGGAATGTTTTAGCCTGCTAATGATCCCGATATGCTGCCACCAAGCCTCGATTTTAAATGTCGGTGATGTCGTTTGGAGAATTAGTTCAGGCGGAACTAGACGGTGGTTTTGAAAAGACAATCACGCCAACCAACTGTGAGTGTTTTAGCTGTCGTGATAGCATCCAATTCCTTAACAAACAAGGAGATTCTGCACGTTCTTTTCTTTGGATAACGGAGTGGTGCTATAATCCGCAGGGGAAAAAATCCAATGATTCACAAGGCCCAAGAAAAGAAATGGCATCGTTATTATGCACCTATGAAATTTTTCACTAAATCTAGAGATACATGCTTTTGTTTTGTTTTGTTTTGTTTTTTTGTGTGGAAAGTCCGCTATTTAGAGCATAAATGCATTTGGGCTGTGAAAAGTAATAGCGCACCGGTCATGAGATTGTTGCAAAGTTTGTCCTTTGGGTTACATAGGTTGAAAAATTTCAATGCTAATATATGCCGTTGAAAGAAATTGGAGCTATGTTCCTTTACAGGTGATAGTTGTTCAGTAAAATAAAAAAAATAGTTTGAAACATGCAAGTATTTGGCCTTAGCAAATTCATACAATTTTTTTTCCCCCCTTTGCCATATCCGTTGAAGAATGACGACGTTACGAAAACTTTAGTTTCAGAGCTACATGCTTTATCCAGTATTGCTTTGTTTGCCCAATAGCTTGGAATATGCAAATATTTGTACAATACTACGCCTGTTCTGAACTGATGTCAATTTTTTCTTGTGGTTGACGTCACATCCGTTGAAAAGTGACACCGCTGTTCCCCTTGGAGACGGCTGGGTTTTTCCAGTGATAACATATTTGCACAGTACCGGTGCACAGTAAAATCTGTAGAGTAGATTTGACTGTATTTACAGTAAATTTGACTCCATTTAGAGAGGGACCAAATAGACTCCTTTAGACTACTTTAAAGTAGGCTAAGATTTACACTAGGTAAAAAAAAAAAATGAAAAAAGTCACTCAAGGGTTGAGGAACGAACTCACAACCTTCAGCTTGACAGACTGCCACACTACCACCTGAGCTATGCCCCTCCTACTGTTTGCTTATCTTCAAGAGACCAAAAAACGATTTCTTTGGTCTCTTGGAGAGGAAGATTCCATGGAATCATGGAATCAGCTGCAGCTAACACGAGCGATATCCTAACAGAGAGCAGGAGCTGTGTGGCTCAGGGAGTAGATCGGCTGTCTCCCAAGCTGAAGGTCGTGAGTTCGTTCCTCCACCCTTGAGTCAATTATTTTTTTTTTTACTCTATTCCAAGTGTTAATTTTACTCTAAAACTGAGTCTATTTGATCCAACACTAAACAGTCTCATTTACTCTACAGAATTTACTTTCGTAGCTTGGCGTGCAAATATTTGGGCAGAGAAAAGTAATAGCCCACCTGCCCTGACTCCTGTTAAATCATTTTTGTAGAAGTATGCCTTTTCCATCGTGGCTGTTTGCCCAACTGCTTGCAAAGTATTTGAGCTGAGGAGAGTCATGGCACACGCGTTCTAAACTAGTCATACATTTTGCCAACATAAGTGAAGTCACATCTGTTGAGGAATGCAGCAGCTATTACATGCAGTTTAAACATTTGCAATCTAAACATTTTCACATTTGGAAATACCTAATTTTTTTAATTTTTTTTTTTTTTTAGTAGTGCTTGCAGTAAAGTGGAACGTGCAAATATTTGGTCTGAGAAAGATAATGGCACACTCATGAACTCATTTGAAGGTGCATTTGTTGAGAAATGAAAATATTACGGATCATCGAAACTTTGGACATTTAAGTTGTTGTTTTCATGAAATTGGAATGTACATGCATTTATGTTAGAAAATTAATACCACACCCGTTATGAGCCAGTTGTACATTTCATGCTTTGGTTGGCGTCACATCTGATGAAATGAGGATGCTGCTATTAAACGTACAAAAAATAATCATGCACATTTGTTGTTTGAAGTCGGATCTGTTGCGTAAACTTAGGCTCACTTGTTTTCAGGAATAGTCCAATATTGTTTGGGCAAAGTAATACATCAGAACAAGATCTACATTTTTCCTTTGATTGACCTTCCATCTATTGTAAAGTGATAATGTTATGTCCCGTTAAAATGTTTGGCAATTAATTTGATTTTTTTGTCAGAATTCAGAACGTGAAATATTTCAGCTGAGCAAAGTAATGCCACACGCGATCCAAATTAGCTACGCATTATCTTTTGTGCGACACCACTATTCCTACTCAAGCTTAGTTTTTTAAAATTAGGCTTTTCTTTGGACAAAAAAAAATAAAAATCAAATAAACAAGGTGTTAACATCCATTTTCCCAGCACGTATCACCACCAAGTAGTTTGCAAGTAACTACTAGAGGGCGCAATGGAAAATCAAGCAAGAGGATCTTCCCAAACGACATCACCGCAACTCTTCTGAGGCTACGCTAGGTGAAAAAGCTACGCAATGAAATGTGTCGCTCCTTTACCTGGCTGTAGCATCCCACGCTGAGTAGGATCAATTGTTTTGGCGGCATCTCTTCAACAAAGGAGGGCAGTATGAACTGGGCTAGTCGCAAAAGGGACAAAAAAAAAAAAAACCACCCACCTTATTTTTTTAAAAACATATTTATTTCTCCTTTTGTGTCCGTTTTCCTCTTTTTGTACCTTTTTTCTTTTCCAAGAGGCTCTTTTCAAAGAAAATAAGCAAATGCTCCACAGCAAATCGTGACGGGTGAGTTGGCTGCTTTAGTTTTTCTGTTGTCCAATTTTCTTTTATTCTTCATTTAGTTTCTCCCATGAAAGAAAGGGGAAGAAAAGAAAAAAAAACTAAACTCAGGTTTGCGTTTAACGGATTCGCCATCAAAAATGACTTCAAATTCGTTTTGCTACTTCCTGTATTTACTTTGTTGAAATGATGGCCATCGAACTTAATTTGGATAAATCGCAGTGACAAGTGGAGCATCTTTTTCGGTGTTAAGCGCTTATCGGTACACCTACAGGGACGCCGGTCGGGGTTGCGCCTTAGTACCGGACTCAAATCGAAAAACCTTTAAGCGAGCCCGTTGAGGCGCCTTCGGGCCGTCCCGGGTGTCGCCGCTGACTCGGGTGTGAATGTGCCTCAGTGTGTAAATATGAACGTATGTGTGCACACATATCTGCTGGTGTGCTCGTGTTCAATAAATGACTTTCTTTTTTTCTAACCTCACGACTCAGTTGTTTTTATTTTAAACAAAAAGTTAGCATTACCATAACTTGACTCCCTGAACTTGCGTGTTTTCCAAGATTCTAGCCATCATTTTATTTTTATGTTGTTTTCTGGTAAACAATTTGACAGTCTCTCTACCACTAGATGGATGCAGGAAATTTCACAACATCCGGCCACTATCAGTTCACATTACCTCACGTCAAAGGACAGGTACTGTAATTTATGCTGTATTTATTCCCCCATTTTTTTTTTCTCCTTCCCTTTAGCTGTGGGAAAAAGTGGGTGCTAGGAAGAAAGAAGCTGTCAGTAGAATTAAATATTGAAATCATACCAAAGAAAACATGCTTGTTTTTGGGGATGAATATTATTTCCATACATTTCACCGGGAAAGGTTATTTTGAGAGGCCAGTGATTTAATTGCAAGCATGGTCATGTCATGTAGGTAAAAGTAACATTGTATAACAATACTTAAATTGCAATACATAGAGTACGCATTTTTTTTCTTTCCCTGGTATGTCTGAACACAAATTTTAAAACATCTTTACTCCATTGAAATTTTTGAAAATGCTATCAATACTTTTTCAAAGTCAGTGTAATACAAGGTGATCTATTGTAATGAAAAATTGTGCTTTCTATGTTGAGCATCCAGTGAAACGAAAGCACATTTTCATCCAAACCTTTCATTTCTTTTTCTTTTTAATAGTTTTTAATAAAAAAAAAACAAAAGTCAAAGAATCACAATGTTGCAGTAAAATTCCAGTACCGAACGGACAAATGTTTGGGCTGAAAAGATAAAGTTAAACACTGGTCCTGGACTAGTCATGCATTTTGTCCTTTAACATTGCATGCTTTGAAAAATTAGGCTGCTATTACAAATTAGTATAAGGTTGAAGGCCCGTAACTAAGACAAAAGCTTCTTAATCTTATTGTATTCACACGAACTTATGTCGACAGAGAAAAACGGACTGGAAGTTTCAAGTACTGACTGGAGTGTTGCCAGTAAGTAAAAATAGGCTAACTTTACTTTAAGACACAAGTAGTCATTTATTTTTTAATAACTCAATTTTATGCAATACTCCGTAGGCTTTGACGTATCAAGTCCTATACAAAGGTAAATGTTCACTTTTTTTCTACAAAGCTGTATTTATGTTAATTTCATTATTGACAATTTCTTTCTTTGAATGTTAGCTACCAGAATGAAGAAACACAGCAGAGATATTGAAAGAGTTTGGACTACTTGAAGTAGGTAATTTTCTTTGTACTTCTCAAGTGATATTTGTATGCTTCGCTATTTTGTCATCTTGAAACATTCGTACTTGGTTTTCATGTGTTGGATGACTGCACATATATCTGTCAATCACCAAATTAAGTAAAGTAATTGACCTTAGGGGACAATACATAAATATTCAACTCAAATTTGGAAAGCTGCCTAAATATAGTAGAAAGGTAGCTGTACTTGACTGCTGTATATCATAGCTTCTTGTCTTGCACGTCTCTCCAGTAGGGGGTGATAGGTTTGCACATTGAACTCTAACCCCAGCTCCCAGGGGCACTATGAAGTTGGGTGGCAGCTTCTGACTGTTGCCTCCCCTTGCTCAAAATGAAGCCAACTGAGTCATACAAATTTTGAGATTTCTGTATGCGCACCTTGCCCTCACCTTCCACAATGTGGACTGCTGCAGCTACCAAAAGCAAGGTAACTGCAGCCTTATTTTGTCATTTTCTGTGTCCGAGTTGGCCAGACTCCAGTTACTTGCCCCATTCAAGTGCCGCCTGCGAGTGTAAAAACATTTTTTGTCACCCTCGTGGACCGTTTTTTTTTTTTTTTTTATTATTGTTGGGGCTCAATCCCCGAACCTTTCATGGACCACAAAGAAAGCGCTGCGCTCAGCAGGGGCGGGGCGGGTGCGGGGGGCAGACTATAGCCGGCCCACCCGGCCTCCTCGATCACATGATATGAACTCACTATTGCGCATTCTTCAGACTTTTTCACAAATTTTGAAGAATTGTGCTTTTCGTTGCAGGAAATGTCCAATGATTCGGAATGTGGAAGTATTTTTACTGAGAAAAGTAATAGCACGCATGTTCCAAAGTAGTCACATATTCTGATTTGTTGAGAAATTAAGATGCTATTTATTGCCATAAAATGTTATAACTATGATTACAGAAAATGTCCAATAATTCGGAATGTATTTGGACCGAGAAAAGTAATAGCACACCTCTTCCGAAGTATAGCCACATTCTTTCCTTTGATTGCCATCACATTTGTTGAGAAATGAAAATGCTATTAACTGCTGTTAAATTTTTTGATGATTGCAGAAAATGTCTAATAATTCGAAATGCAGAAGTACTAATACTGAAAAAAGCAATAACACAACTGCTATGACCTTGCACTACATTTTGTTTCGAGTGACATGACATTCGTTGAAAAATTTGCTGCTATTAGTATTCCGAGGAATAATTTGATTTTTGCAGAAAATGTCCAGTAATTAAAATTGTTAAAATGTTTGGGCTGAGAAAAGTAATAGCACACCCGTTGTGACGTAGCCACACTTTGCCGTTTGATTGCTGTCACATGTTGAAAAATTAAAATGCTATTATATTCAATTATCTGATATCCAATTAGATGTTTACATAAAATTTGGATTGTGAATGTATTTGGGCTGAGAAAAGCAATAGCACACCTGTCCCAAGCTAGTCACACAGTTTGCCTTTTGATTCACTTTACACGCGTTGAGAAATACTTTCTGCTATTGTGTGTCAATCAAACTTTATGTATATTTAGAAGCTGAACTTCCCAGGAGCTAAGTGCGGCATGTGACCAAAGTCTGCTCGGGCGTCCAGGTCAGTCAGGTACATTGTGGCCTTAGACAGCATCCTGGCCTAACCTGTAGGTGTCCCCGCAGAGCTTTTTCAAGGCCCTAACTCTGTAACCCCCCTCCACACTTTTCAGCGTACTACAGTCAAAACAAAACACATGACAGCAATGTTGCATCAATGGTTATAGACTAGCAATATTTTAAAAATAAGTCTTCATTCATGCAAATGCATTTTAAGTAGTGTTTATTGCTAATAATTTCTATAAGGTATTTAGTTTTGAATATTTATGGTGTCCAGAGAGCTGTGGAATAGCAGTAGTCTTCATTTGGTTCAGTAGAATTTGGTACAGTTCCTATACTGTAAACAAGTACAGTATATTAAAAAAAACAAAAAAAAAACACACGAGGAACAAAGTCATCACACACCCCGAAATACATACAGGTTGTGAGGGTGAAGGGGGTGTAAGGTATTTGTCCTGTGGGCAGAGTGTGAATTTGTTAGGTGATTAAAGGCTAAAAATAACCTGGCAGCTCTGCTCTGGACACTTCAGTGACAAACTTTTCCAGGATCGCTGAACAACCTCCAAACCTCAACACATATGCTCGTCAAAGTAAAGTGGCAGTCGGTGCATGTTAAAGGGTAAACAAAAAGAAGAAAAAAAATGGAGCAATGCTAAGTTACTGTCAATGGTGCTAAACTATGAGAACACTACTTCTAGATTAAACATGTCTCTTCCAGGTTGTCATCTGTGAGTGCAAATTTTTAAAAGTCTTTACAGGGAAGTTTTTCCAAATCGCAACGTTTTGTTTGTTTGTTTTAACCAGGCTCTCAATATATTTTACAAGTTGTATGTTAAATTGATAAAAAAAAAAAATAATAATAATAATAATAATAATCATAATAATTACCAGGTCGTCAGCCGTGGGTGTAAAAACTGTCCGTTGTCTTTACGTGGGGGAAGAAAAAAAAAGTCCTTTTTTTTGTTTTTTGTGAATGGTTTTCAAAAAATCTCTACCTGATCTGCAAGTGAAATTTTGCAAACAGGCATTGCAACACACCCACAAAAACCATCTTTCTCTCTCCAGCTGCTATCCGTAGGTGAAAATCGTGATTGTTAGGATGTTGAGTTTTTACTAGATGCTTGAAAAATGTAAAGTTGTTTACCTAGTTTCCGGTTAAGTGAAAACTCTAAAACGTCTTTACCAGCTTGTTGTATGTATGTAAAGAGTTTAACAATGCAAATTAAAGTTAAGAGTTAGTCTGTTTTTAGAAATTCAAAGCAAAAATCGTTACTCGGTCAGCGACATTAAGTGAAACTTCTCCAATTCCTATTCATGAGGTTATTCACAAAGTTATCAAATAGTAAAATTCTCCAAAACAAAAGGTCTTTACCAGGCTGTCCCTTGCTATTGTGAACATTTGTCATCTGTTCGGATAACACGTCCAAGCAAGGGCCAATTGGCCCAGGTCCGGCATGTGAAAGGGGAGGAAAGAATCTTGGAAAAATCTTAGTATTTCTAGTGTTTTATAAAATGTGTTTACATCCTCAGTCAGTTTTTTGTAACCACAAAGAAAAATGTCTTAACCAGGTATCTACGAGAAAGTTATCAAAATCATATTTACAAGGTTTTCTGCCGAATATGACATTTTTTCTTTTTGAGATTTATATTTTTGCATATTCTCGGTCAAATGTCATGGTAAAATAATATTTAGAATATTTTAATGTCGGTCAAGCAGTGTCAAATTTGCCAGGAAAGTGAAACGTGAAGTCACATGTGGCGTGTGAAACGTTGACGTGTGTGAGGCGAGTGACGGGTGACGAGCTCGTCTCCCGTCACTCCGCAGCCACTGCACCCCCGGACCACTCGTGTCCCGGACCCGCCTGAGGGTTACGGTGCCACAAGACACGTGGAAGTCAGTCATTGTAAAACCCCCCCACCTCGTTTGCCTCGTTAGTATGTACTCTTAATGGTCACGAGCCAACGCAAGAGATGATTGCAAAAATATTGATTGTACAAATGTCGGTATGATGCAGTGAGCTTCCACACCACAGCCAAGTGTTTTGATGAACACTTCTTTAAAAAAAAATGTTTTATTAAATAAGGCAAATCAAAATTATTTGAATACTGCTTACTCACAAAAGTCAAACAAAATAAACAGATTTATCCAGAAGTTTTAAATTTGAGCAAACGAAACACAGGACAACTCCAGTACAAAAAAGTTTTATTTAGTAACAGTTTTGTAAACATTTGAGGTAAATTAACATTTACATCAACTTTACAAAAGGATCATTCATACTCGCACACATCAACACACACACATTGACATTCTTCTCTTGTGTTCATATGATAAATAACTTCTTTTTTTTTTTTTTTTGCATTTTTCCCAAATTTCTTAAACTCTTGCCTTTGGTGTGAAATGTTAAGACATTAAAAAAATAATAATAATTTTATGTTCCTTAGAGAACGCGCTCTCCTAACAATGTTAGCATTTTGTTTCCTACATGTGCAAATCAACTACCAAAATGTAAACTGGAGGGAAAAAAATGCAAAATACTGTCAAAAAGGTTTGTTTGTTGGTTTGTTTTTTGTGTGAAAAAGTGATGTGTTAAATGAATGTGTACAGTACCATCTTGTCAAAAAGCCCCTGAAGATGATAACGGTTGATGGATAGCGCTTTGGTGATAGCGCTTGAGTGACAGTTTACGGCCGTAAAAGTCTTGTGTGAGTTTGTGGCTTTGTTTTCAGTTAAAAACTGACAATTATGTCATCTACAAGTAAAATTCAGTCTGTCCTTGTGGTTGTTTTAGGCTTTCGTGAGGTTGTGAATGAAGGCAACTTTACTATGAAAATGTTAGCATTTTGCTTTGTTTTCCCTCACAAAATGACAACCAGTATGTCATTTGGAGTAAAAATTCAATAAAACCAATGCTGATGGGCATCATTAGAATGTCGCTCTGCCCTGTATGAAAGAAACCATGGCCATGTTACCATTTTGTGATAAGTGACATATTCGCAGTTTGGAACCCCCCCCCTTCCAGGCCATCCGTCGCTCTGTGTGGAGGGGTGAGTGCTGCAGTGCATTGTGGGTACCAGTTTAAAACCAGGTACACACAGGAGTTTGTTCAGTTCAGCTTGAAGGAAGAAAAAAAAAGCAACTAGATCTTCCCCCAAAGAGTCCACAGGCCCTTCCACAGTATCGAAGCTGTTTTTTTTTTTTTCCCCCAGGTCGTTAGTGTCCCGTGTGAAGGTACCCAAATCGTATGGAAAGTAGTATCAGAGGCGGAACAACAGCTGTACGCATAGGGATTAGAGGGCCGGGGTGTAAAGTTTAACATCCAAAACTTAGTGTGAAAGCTCACAGTCGGCTTCAGGTCTGCGCGAAAAGCGCAGGCTCGGATGTCGACCTCCAAATTTGCCAGCTTAGTAGTATCAGCAGGTACCTATCGTGAACCCACATCATGACAATGTCCCGCTTCAGTGGGTTCCACGTGAAACGTGGGGAAGTCGGTGTGAAAGGGGCTTGGTCACTGAATCATCATCTGAAGTCTACCACCACCTTTCAGGATCATTTTGGTGTCAGGAAGCGTTTCTTTCCGGGTTTGGGAGGCCCGGAGTGGGGCTCATACTGCCAAGTCATCGGGTCTAACCCGGACGCTGCTGCTCTTGCTTGCTCGACTCAACCGCCGAGGGTCCGGTGCGGAGGTCACGGAGGGCTTGTGCATCTCCACCGTGGTGGTGGTGATGTGGCTATTATCCGACTCGTTGACGTTGGAGCCCGGGCTGCTGTGGGTACTCGGACCGGAAGCTGGGGTGCTGGGGGTGACACTGGGGGTGGTGTCCACCATGGGTGGCTGGTTGGATGAGGAAGAGGAGGAGGTGGAGGAAGAGAGCTTGGGGGCGGTGACTTTCATCTCCCGAGTCTGCTGCTCCGTGGCCAGGTTGGCCCAATTCTGCTGGGCGGCCAGCCGGTGATTGTTATTGTTGCTGATGTAGTAGTGGGCTGCGGGCCCGTGTTGGCGGAGGGCCTCCTTCTGCTGCAAGTTGTCCATCTTAAACTCCGCCCGGGGCAAGAAGGCCCTGCTGCCGGCAGTCACATCCGTGTACTTGCCAGGGTAGCCTCCGCCGGTCCTCGGGGCTGAGCACTGCGGCTCGCATGCGTCTGTACCGGTGGGACGCCGCACCGACTCCTGCGCCAACACTGCTCCATTGGTCATGCCCTGCTTGAGTTTCTTCCAACCCAGGTGGTAGATCTCCAATAGGTTGAGGAAGAGCGAAACGCAGGCCACCACCAGCATGAAGATGATGAAGATGGTCTTCTCTGTGGGCCGCGAAATGAAGCAGTCCACCGTGTTGGGGCAGGGCCAGCGGGCGCACTTGTACAAGGTTCGCAGCTGGAACCCGTACAGGAAATATTGGCCCAGGATGAAGCCCACCTCGAAGAGGGTCTTAAAGATGATGTTGAAGACGTAGGTGCGCAGCAGAGCACCCCGGATGCGGATTTTTCCGTGCTCGTCCCGGATGGGGGGCTTCACCCTTTTGCCGCCGCCTCGATCTCCCCCACTGCTGTCGCCGCTCCTGAACAGCAGCTCCTTCTCCTCCTGAAAGCAGAGATGGGAATCAATCAGACTTCTTAAGTGATAGCTTCCAAGTTTCGACTAAGTCTTAAGTTACAGTTAAATCGAGTCAAGTCACTGAGTCTTAAACTTCACGTCATTACGTGGATTAAGGAAGTCACAACATATTGTCAGCTATGTTGCACTCTGTAAACTGCATTACCACAAACCTATTTCTATACGCCTCTGATACTCAAATCTGAGAGTCAACTACCACCATCAAGGGTGTCAAGACTGAATAAGTGGTCAACTCTCGTCATCTGGAACTTGGGAACCAAAGGAATACCTTACAACCTTAGTCCGAATGGTTTTTGCCTCTACCAAGGCTTTGTAACTTGTTGAATCATTGAGTGGACCACTAACATCTCGGCTGTAATAGCTAGCAGATCAACTTTGATCGTGTGTAACAAGGGAACCAAAATAAGATCCTACGACCTCAACTGATGGAAATTGCCATTGGTCTATTTTTCTTAAACTCTGCCAAGGCTGTGTCGTGTTGAAACTTGGGTTCCTAGTACCTAACAGCAGGTCGAACTTCACAGTCTGGAAGTAGAGAACTGAAAATAAGATTTTAAAACGTCATCTCCTAAGAGTTAACATGAGTCTGAAGGATTTTACGCCCAAGTCCTGAAGTTGGAAACCTAATAGCTCCCCACCTCTTCCTGGAACCTGTTGGCTTTCCGCAGTTCCTCCTCCTTTTCCTTGCGCTTCTCCTCCATGCGTACGATATGAAGCACGTGTCCCAGATATATCAGCGTGGGCGTAGACACGAAGATGATCTGCAAGACCCAGAAGCGGATGTGCGAGATGGGGAAGGCCTGGTCGTAGCAAACATTCTCGCAGCCGGGCTGCTGCGTGTTGCAGGTGAAGTCGGACTGCTCGTCTCCCCACACATCCTCTGCGGCGGCGCCCAGCACCAAGATCCGAAAGATGAACAAGACCGTCAGCCACACCTTGCCGATCACCGTGGAGTGCTCCTGGGCGTTCTCCAGCAGACGCCCCAGAAAGCTCCAGTCACCCATGCTTCAAGATTGCCAGCCTGTGGACAACGTAGTGTCTGGAAGAGGGGCAGATGAAAAATTGGTTATGTTGAAGGTTTAGAATGCTTTGTTAACATTGTGTGGAAAACCAAAAATGAAGTACTAAAACTCCATTTCCTGCCAAGGCTTTGTCATTTGTGAAATCAGTGAATGGACCACCATTGTCAAGGATCGTTGTTCCAAAAAGGAAGGTCCACTTTCATCTACTGAAACTAGGAGACAAAAAGTCCTACAACCTCATCTGATAAAATTTGCCTCTAGTCTGAATGGTTGTTAATCTGCCAAGACTTTTGTCAAATGTGAAATTAGTAGTGGTCAACTGTCATCAAGGATTCTCGGATCTAAAAGGAAGTCTACTTTTATTGTCTGGAACAAGAATAAAATTACTTAAAATGAGAAATTAGTCCAAATGTTTTTTGTTTTGTTTTGTTTTTTACCTCCGTCAAGGCTTTCTCACCAGTAAGAATACATCTGTGGAACACAAGCTACAATAAGGTTTTTCTCTCTCTCTCTCTCTCTCTCTCTCTCTCTCTCTCTCTCTCTCTCTCTCTCTCTCTCTCTCTCTCTCTCTCTCTCTCTCTCTCTCTCTCTCTCTCTCTCTCTCTCTCTCTCTCTCTCTCTCTCTTTTATCTTCTGGATCCTTGGGAATGAAAGTCAGTTCTTAAATTTGGTGATGAAATTTTGTCTGAATGGGTCTATGTGGCCTGTGAAATTAGTACAATTTCGGCTCTTATGATCTACAAAGTAGCTCGATTTTTTTCTTTCTTTCTTTTTTTAATTCAGGGAAACAAGATCCTACGACCACATTTGACAAAATTTGAAATTAGTCTGACGATCTATTTTTTTTTTTTTTTTTTTTTTTTTTTTAACCTCCACCAGGCTTTGTTAGCTGTGAAACATGGTAGTATAATTATGTATTGTTAACACGTAGCTAGCAGAGTATTATTTAAATATTTTTACTATGTAATACTGGCAAATTTTCAAAGACAAGCACACAGCTTCTTCCTATTATGTCTCATGGTGAAGGTCATCACAACACATGGAGGCTGCTGCTCATTTCATCTACTGTACTAAACCATCACTCTCTCTCTTTTTCTTTCTGTATGGCGGGCAATGCTTGCTCGCCCGCACACCTGTTCGCTCCACTGGCCAGCAGGCATGTGCTGAGATCGACATTATCATGCTGGAAAACACACACAGGAACAAATCGCGACACCACCCTTCTTTCAACCGGTGGCCCACTGTACATGCCTCATTGGGATAGTTAGCATTAATAATCATTAGACTTTTTAAAAGGATGTTAGCAATAAATGGTACTCATGATCCAGTTTTAGGTTGCATACTTTTATCACTTAAGAAACAATCATTTAAAAAGTATAAAAAGTTCATTTAATGACAAAAAATAATACTAATTCAATTTAGTTTGCATAAAGAATATACTTTAACTTTTGGTCTGTATAAAAAATCATCTAAAGAAGCATGGCCATTGGGAGGGAAGCTTTTCTTGGCATGTTTGCGTTACGTTTTTTTGCAAAGGAATAAATGCAAATCAAAGGATAATTTAAAAATATAGAATTCAATAAGTTATTACAAAGTAAGGACAGCAGAAGTTGTTTTATCCTTAAGTTTTTTTGATTACCGTTTCTGCTTCATCAAAGAAAAATGGTAATTCAAAAACAAGTAAAAAACTAATACAAAAGTTTAAACTGCATAGTACAATTTTTGACAATTTGATAAACACTATAAAAAAGTTAAAACTAATAGAAATATCCCATGCATGACTTTAAAAATCATTTAAAAAAAAGTAAATCCTTAACAAACAATTCACTTTTTTGTTTTTGTTTTTAGTTTTAACTTTGACATTGATATCCGTAATGTGCCACAGAAAAGAAATGTTAGGTGTTTTTTTATTTTTTATTTTTATTTTTTTAAGGATAAACTTACAAAAATGTCGTTGTATTAAAGCTAATAAATCCATGGCCTGGAGTCCTCGTTATTCTCCACACCTGCGAGAAGCACAAATGTAAAATAACATGTAATCTCAAAAATGTCAAAAATAAAATATTTCCTGGCATTTTGTGGCCTGGTTCTGCCTTTTTTTCCCCCCCTTCCTAATTTAAATAACTTCCATTCAATCCCATAACTTTCCTAATCATTTTTTAAAAAGTGGAAAAGCTTTACAAAAATAGCAAAAATGTAAAGATAGCACACACAATAAGTGACAAAACAGAGGCTACTAGAGAGCAGGCACCATTGTTGGATTTGTGCACTCCAAACGCTAATTAATAAAAACGATAATTCATATTCAAATCTCATAATACTCCATATATTTCTTGTGCTTGAATAAGAAAGCAGAGATGTGCTCGTACCTTGACACAGCAGAAGGGACACGCTTTAAAGTGTACGGCAAAACTCACATCCTTTGGGGGTGCCCCCGGGGCAAAAGCCCCCCCACCTCAACACCCCTGAAAGGGGGAAAAAAAACGAAAAAAAAAAAACGCGCCCTCGTCCGTCTATGCGCGGCCCTGCTATGCACGTGGGATTATTTTTGTGCACGGGTGTGTGTGTGTGTGTGACCTCCTCCAGGGTGCGCAATAAGAAAGAAAAGAGGGGGGGGGAAGAAAAAAGGGAAATAAGCTATAGTTTGGTGGTGCGTTCAGGTGTCGTCGACGTTGTGGGAACTGTTCACGCCGGCTGCCGTCATGCATGTCTGCATTGTCAGTCACTATGTGCATGAGTGAAGCCGCTACCACGCCCCTCACCCCTCCTAATGCCCCCCCCCCCCCTCTCAAACCCAAAAAAGTTAATGTGGACTCAACATACGTCATGGAAATCATTAGTTTGAAGACACATGACGTCTGTAGCAATTAAATGTAGAATTGTATGCAAGAATTGGAAATTAATAAAATATATACCTTTTTTTTAAACAAAATATTAAGTTATGTAATAAATTTAAAAATATAAACAAAATAAAAATACATTAGGTTTAGAATAATAAAACACTTAATACTAAATAAGATTAAAATGTAATAATAAAAAGATATATATATATCGATTGCATATATGTATATAGTGCCATAGGTCTATGAATAGCCTATGTGTATAGTGGGGCAAAAAAGTATTTGGCCGGTTTCCCATAGACTTCCTGTTGGATTTTGGCCAAATACTTTTTACCCCACGGTATAAATTTTGATAAGAAAAATACAATCATCTTTAATATACTTGAATTTAACTTTAAAAAGTGTTTTATTACATCAGTTGTTACGTACTGTGTGTCATTAATGATCACACCCTCCAAATACCAAACTTTCCCATCATTGGGGGGTTGGGTGTTTATTTTTGGAGCCGGGAGGATAAAGACAAGGTTCCTCTTGTTATTGAGGGGGGGTGTCAAGTTGGACCGCGATTAGCCAGCCGTTAAAATAAGACGTGTTGAAAGATGATACAACACAAAAGCAACACACGTATACTCCTGACACTTTAGTATGTTGCTAACTTTACCAAGCAATTTGACGTCAACCAACACAATTTAAATACTTGTAGTTTGACAAGTTTTCTTACACGCAAACTTTTGAATTGCAGCAGTGCCGGTAATGGCCACGAGAGGGCAGCAGCGCTCTGCAATGACTTTCCCCTTCCTGCTTGCCAGTCTTCAAAGGGTGAGTCTTTACTTTATTTTTGATTTTTAATGACAGGAACGTTAAATGCGACTGAAACAGCCTGTACAAGTAGGCCTAATGAATGTTTTATAATGAACAGATTGACCCAGGGACAGATAATTTATTTCCAGTCAGGCATCATCAAAGGTAGAGTCATTTTATTTGACTTTATTTTCAATTTTACTGCAATGTGACTTAAAACCGCTCCCGTTTTTGATTGTCATAGTTTGATCCAGGAACAGACAAATACAGGCTTTGAGGTACTTACTCGATTTCAAGCTGCGAGTTAGCGTTAAAACCATGGGAGGACAATCACACTTGAATTTCAAATAAATTAAAAAAAGAAAAACGTTAAAAGTGAGTAAATAAGCAACACTATCAAAAAGAACATTGTAAACTCACTGTCAGTGTAACGGCTGTAAAGATAAAGAAAAACATTCATCTGTGACAAAATCAACGTCACACTGGAGTTAATAAATAAAGAAAATCAAAAGTCATGACACTGTCACGTTGCCATTTTTCTTTTCAAGCAAATATCTTCGCACGTCAGTTTGAGCGAAATTAAATAAAACACAGCAGGAGCTTTACTTGTACAAAACAGCCATTCAAATACTTTGCATCCAAGCAGAAAGACCTAAAATGACTTTGACAGTGTGGTCGAAGGTATTGGGACACATTCCTTTGTTCTTTGTAGAAAACGAGTGGATCTCAAATGCTTCCCTGAGGAACGCCACCCAGTTGTTCCTTTGGGACATTGACATATACAAGGCAATACATCTATTTTAAAATAACATTCTCATAGTTTGAAGCGCACAGTTAATAATATCCAAGTCCTGACTGATCACTCTAAAAGCAGTTGGGTCCAAAAAAAATAAATATCTAATTTGTGCACAAAAATGGACCTATCAATTTGACCCAACTTTACGGGTTGTTTTGGGCCGTTTTGTATAAAACAACCCAGATAGTTTGGTCAATTTAACCCAAATTGGTTTATTTTTGACCCAAGATGGTGATGAATTGGCTAATTATGAGGTGTGACCCAAACACTTTTGTATTATTGATATACGCCCTCTAAGAAACAGCTAGTTAGGTTAAAAAACAAAAACACTATGGGTCAAAAGGGAGACTGACAACTTTTTTTGGCTTGTTTATTTATTCCAGGGGTGTCAAACTCATATCAGGGGCCGCATGGAGGAAAATATACTACCAAGTGTGCCGGATCAGTAAAATAATGATATATAACTTAAAAACTATTGCCGTCAATTATATGCAGATTTTCAGCTATTTGTGGGCCATCCCTAAATTACGGAGCTCGACTGTAAGCATATTTGTTCCAAAAAAATGGAACGCGGAAACACTTTGCCTGGATGAGTTCTGGAAGTGTTAAATCTCGTTGTTTTTTGCATGTATATTGTTCCAAGAATGCATTGTGTGTCGCAGTAAATGACGTTATAAGGGCATTAATTCTTATCACATGTATTTGTGTTATTAGTAATTGAATTTGTGTCGTATTTAACACGTTTGTCGGTCTATGATTTAAAAAAACAAAACAAACAACAACAAAAAAAAAACGTTTAAACTGTGTGTAAAATAATGACATCCAGGACGATTCCGCGTACAAGTTGCATTGCTCATCTAACTGCATACCCCCCCCCCCCCCCCCCAAAAAAAACATGAATAACCCGCAAAATTACACAATTTTTGAGGTTGTAGGTTTTTCATTTGGGATTATTTGGCCCAAGAAGTTGAGGGAATAACCCAAAATGAATAACCCACAAAAAATAAAAAAAATGGGCTGTTTTATGAGTTAATCATCATTTCACCCAACCTTTTGAGTGAATAACCCAGAAAAAAAGGGTTTTGTTTGTTATTAATTTTGCTTAAACTTTTTGGGTTAAAATGAATAACCCAAAGAGTTGGGCTGACCCCATTTTGACCCATATTGGGTTATTTATTTTTTTTACCCAACTGTTTTTAACTCACTCACTGCCATTGACGATTATTGACGTCAAAAATAAATTTTTACGGCGCTGGCAATGAGTGAGTTAGAGCGTACGTAGTGACAATCTTGCAAAGTGAAATGATCGATTCGAGACTATACCGACGAGAGGACCATCCATCTCGGTGGTTCCAGTTCTAGAAGCATCAACACACACTCTTGCGCACGGAGGCGTCCGGGGAGGGCACGGAGAGCAGCAGCTCGTTCTTCTTGTTCTGCAGCGCCATATTGTCCCGCGCCTCCTGGTGGTCGTACGACAACCTCCTGCTCCGGTGGCGTCCTGAGCAGCGCATGAGCGCCTTGCCCACCAGGTAGCCCAGCTCGGCCACGTTGAGCACCATGCAGATGGACGAGGACGCCACCATGAAGATGGTGAAGACGGTCTTCTCGGTGGGCCGCGAGATGAAGCAGTCCACCTGGTTGGGGCACGGCCACTGCTCGCACTTGAGCAGCCGCGGCATGTGGAAGCCGTCGTAGAGGAAGTAGAGCGCGTACATGAAGCCGCCTTCGAAGACCAGGCGGAAGAAGAGGCTGCAGGTGTACGTCCACCAGAGCGTGCCGGTAATGGGGAGCCGCCGGCGCTTGAGCGTCTCCAGGTCCGCGTCGCTGGGCTTGACGGCGCCGTCGGACGTGGCCAGCATGCTGCGCTTGTCGCCGCGCTTGCGGTAGGCCACGTGCATGGCCACCAGCAGTGCCGGAGTGGACACGAAGATGAGCTGCAGGCACCACAGGCGGATGTGCGACACGGGGAAGAAGTGGTCGTAGCACACGTTCTTGCAGCCGGGCGTCTGCGTGTTGCACGTGAAGTCGGACTGCTCGTCGCCCCACACGCTCTCGGCGGCCAGCACCAGGATGGTGATGCGGAAGATGAACAGCACCGACAGCCAGATCTTGCCCAGGCTGGTCGAGTGCTTGTTGACGCCGCCCAGCTGGGCGTACAGGGCGCCCCACGACATGGTGGCCTGAAAAGGGGGCAGGGGAAAAAAAAAAGAGCGACAAGAGCAAAGTTGATTGATTCTTGTGGAAGCTCAGTCCCTGATGACAGTTTCACTTTGGAACATGAAACTTGGTAGGCATGCTGATGATATGACCCACAAAAAAGCCACACCCCAAAATTTTGGTTTGAGTATTTTAGGCCAAAAATCTACTCGTAATAATTAGGGATGTAAAAATAAGGGCAATATTGTGAAATGGTGATATTAAAACTGCCACAATACCGTCGTCGTCATGTTCAATATTTAAAAGCAGCACATCTGTTCAAAAGTCGGGTTGATTTGCATTTGTGCAGTTATAGCACCCTCTGCCGGCTAGTTTTTTTTAGTGCAGTTTAATTTTCACTAGGGATGTTTTGGCCATTCTATGTTTAAAATCTACACTAATTGTCAGATCAAGGGGAACGTAATATGCATGTGAACCGTCAACTGAGTCAATATGTAGAGGAACTTAATGTGTGCGTGCATTAACAAGTAAGGACCTCAATATTAAGTGTGATTAGATATTGTATGTTGAATATATATGCATAAAAATTCTAAAAGTAATAGTATTGAAAGACTGAAACTTTAACATTAAAAATATTTGAAATTGTATTTGATGTTAAGAAAAACCTACATGTTTGGGTTTTTTTTTTCTCAAAACCTGAATAGCTGGATGATTTTATTATTTTTAAGAGGTTAGATACATTGAAAACTTGAAAGTTTGTGAAGTATGCCAAGTCTTCAATGGTCATTAAAACAGGCTAAGTTGATTTGAAGTTTTCAATGTTGTTTACAAACAACATGTTAGGTTCATTTTCGTTCTCTAAAATTGTGCACTGGGTTCTGCTGTAGTTGTTAGTTGGAGCCACCGGGTGGTGCTGTCGTTCTGCCAGAACAACCACATCAGCCGAGCAAGAAATTCGATTTGCCAGATTGGTCCCTGTCAGTTTGTCAGATCATCACTGGGGTTTTTGCTGTAAACAAAAATGTGGACATGTACCACAAAGTATACTTTAATTAAGTATATTTATGTATACCGAATAGTGTACTTATATACTTTAAAGTACAGTATACTTGAAAGTATGCCTAAGTGTACTTATTAATACACTTTGTAATGTACATAAGTATACATTTAATTGTACAAAAATGAGCCAATTTAGTCCCAATGAGTTTACTTAAAGTTTACTTTTAGTACAAGAATAAGTACACTTGAAAAATAAACTTAGGTGAAAGGAGACTGACTCGCTCCTTTTTCATCTATAACTGCTCCAAACATCGAAGCGTATGTAGGAATGAAAAAATGTTGGTTTGCTGTAATTGTATTCCTGTTAATGTGTTATGTTTTATGTTGTTTCTGTAAAGCGCTTTGTGACAGCTAAGGCTGTTTGAAAGTGCTATATAAATAAATATGACATGACATATCGGCACATCTCACCTGTCTGTGTGACGAGTCCAATAAAAATAAAATAAAAAAAAATATATAGAAGTTGAATCTTCCGGAAAAAAAAAAAATAATAATAATAATAGTCCTTGGATTTAGCGGCTGTTTAAAATATTTTTAACTGAATTTACTTCTGCTGGAGCAAATATGAGATGTTCTTCTGGGAGATGAGCAACTTTGAGCAAAGACACATAGAACTTCTGAAGCTCAACATGCAAGCAAAGGGGGTGGGGCCACACCACGCACACACCCTCAAACACACACGCACATACACGCATGTCCAGTAAAGAGCCTGTGAAAAAGTGACATCAAGTTTTGGTACAAAAATGTCCAGGTTAGTTTTGTGGAAGACTGTAAATTGTCTTCGATGTTCACCAAAATTTATGGAAGGTTCACAAATGTTTGTGACCAGGGTTATTTTAGGTGACTAAAACCCCCCAAAAAAATGAAACCTAAAATCCAAAAAACAATTTTAACAGAATGAAATGAAAATATTAAATATATAAAATAATATATATATAAACGAAAACTAACAAACTACATTTTATGTTTAAAAAACTAAATCTATCTATAATTATAGGGAAAAATGCCCTTCGTTTTAGTCTTTGGTAATTTTATGCATAAGCCTTGGGGGATGATTGTAAATGTGATTTTTAGGTAGATTTATTTTAATATTAACAGAAGTGATGTCATCTAGCAGCAGCCAATAGAAAAGCACCTTCAGATGACGTTGCTCCCTTGGTTTTTTTTTTGGTTTTTTTTTTTTTTAATATTGCACACAAGCAATACACATAAAAAACTAAAACTAATACTGAAACTAAAACTAAGCATTAACACATTAACACGCCCCCTCGTAATCAATTAACCAATCAATCACAGATATCCGGTCAATTTAGCACAATGTGTGATAATCGTACCTTAAAATAAGAGCTTTCAAATCATTGGGATTACGTGCTGGTTGCCATGGAAACCACCAATTGCCTACTTTTAGTGAACTGTACCACACGATGAAATGATCAGACGATGTTTATTTCAAGATGTGCCACAAAACAGCAATTCCTGACTGTCTTTCAGTCCGAGGATGGATTTGAGTGACACGTTGAGGTAGTCCCGATGTCTTCAGTTGTCTTTCTTGAGGCGGGCCAGGCCCATTAGGAGCCGGTCTCGCCGCTCCCGCCGGGCCGACAGGTGCTGCTCGTCGTTGGGGATCAGCTCGCACATCTCCTAAGGTCAGGCCTTCATGAATTCTTTGAATGTTGATGCAATTTTCGCATAAAAGCTGTTCTGTGTTTTCTTTGCGGATACATACGTTAACAACGCTCTTGGCGTCTTCAGCAAAGAAGTCCGGCACGGGCCCAAACGACCTCAGAACTCTTTGGACGCCTTCGCCGTAACGTTTCATGTAGTCTCCGAGACCTGAGGGAAGGATCAGAGGCGGACTACAAATATGGCTGGACAACACTTGAATGCACCACGGTGACAAGGTTAGCGCATATTAAACGTGTTCACATTCATGTACGCTCATTTGGAAAACACGTACGTTCGGTTTTGTCGACCACTAAATAGTTTTTTATGTTAAATTTAAAACTCTTAAGTTGTGCAAGTTTGGTTTGTCAAAGACTGTTTTTTTTGTTTTTTTTTTTTTGGTGTTTAGGAAAAAACATGCGCTTAATTGTTTCATTGAGGATTAAATTGTCTAGGGATGAGCAAATACCAGGTGTTAGGGGTGGGAACCTCTGGCTACCTCACGATACGATACAATATGCAATACAATGCTCACGATAACGATTATCTCACAATATGACGATACCGCGATTATCGATATATTGCTCAGGTAATAAATGCACGATAAAACTAAAAATATAATAATAATAATAATATAAATAAATAATAATAAAATAAATAATTTAAAAAGAATAATACAAATTAAAAAATAAAATATAATAAAATATAAATAAATATAAATATAATATAAATACAAATATATATAATATATATAAATAGAATAATAATAATAATAATAAAAAAAAATAAATAAATTTGATAATAAGAATAAAAAAACTCCCCGCCGCAGGTTAATTGGGCGCTCCAAATTGTCCCTAGGTGTGCTTGTGCGCGTGGATGGTGTGTTCGTCTCTGTGTGCCCTGCGATTGGCTGGCAACCAGTCCAGGGTGTCCCCGCCTACTGCCCAAAGCCAGCTGAGATAGGCGCCAGCACCCCCCGCGACCCTTGTGAGGAATAAGCGGTCAAGAAAATGGATGGCTGGATGGAAACTCCCTGCCACTCTTATGAGGCGCTCCCGTCTACTCATCCGTCATCTTGTTCACACGCTTCCTTCCCGTCCCGGCCATTATTGATCGCTCTTTAATCATTTTCTCGTGACAAAGGCAGCGGGCATTTTTGCTTGACGAATGATTAATGCCACGCTCCAATAAATCTGTTAACCATTAATGCACCAGGAAGTGTCGCCGCTTGACATTCATCGACATGATGCGTCATTTTTCTAGCTGGAATGAATGTCTGGAGAGGAGCGCAAACAATGATTAGACGTAACGTCGTAAACATTTTGCCTGCTCTTTTGTTGTTGTTGACTGAGGCATTACGCTGCGACCCTCAGAGCCAGAAACCCAAGTCAAACTGGAACATTTTGAAATATGCAAATATTTGTCAAACCTTCCCAAAATTATATCTAAAATAAAGGAGGAGCTCCTCGTATATTAACTCATTGACTCCAAGCAGCCATTTTGACTGAAGCAACCCCGTTCACTCCTGGCTGTTTTACTGGATGTGGACTGATTTTGCAAGGCCCACAGAATATTGTGTTCTATTGCTATCAAAACATGGAAACCTACCAAAAGAAAGATTAGAGTCTCTTCTATCATCAAGAAAAAAAATGTTTATTTCTATGTTTCCATTTTTCCACAATTAGCATTAGAATATAGCTAAACTTCAACATGATTCATATTCCTGGTGAAAACACTGGCAAAAAGAGATTGTTGCAACAATGGCCCTGGTTGATCTCTTATACTCTGCTGCCACCTGATGGCTGTTTTTGTAACGACTACCATTACTTCAACTGTTCTCTGCAGTAGAGAGGCTGCATCAAAGCCTTCTGTATGCTCTAGCATTTAAAAAAAAAAAAAAAAAAAAAAAGCGTCTAAATATGTCTTTGGGACACTTAAACATTTAAAATAGAACATATATGTTTTTGGGAGCAAATGAGTTAATAAGTAACAAATAATATCAAAGGAATATTTTGACCTTTTTTGGTCTCCACACCATAATTAATAGAAGAGACTGTTTAGTAGGTGCTGCTGTTTTGGTTAGCAGCAGTGTTCGGAAGGCAACTCTTATCAAAGTTACTACACTTTTGCAGGTGGTATAAGTGAGGTCAGAGTTTCTCGGTGGGTGCTGCTGTTTTGGTTGGCAACAGAGTTAATGCAATGCGATTGTGTCAGAAGTCCACATTGTTGGCTTGACCATCTGATTGGAACTATTTGAGGCGTTTTTACAAAGTTTGAGAACTCTTGCTTGGGACGTCGTGTGAGTTTTGGATGACTGGTGTGAGGGGGGGTGGGAGGTTTCGGCCATCAAAAGACGCCTTTGTCGGTCGGCCCCCAAAGTGTTCCCGCTCAGCGGCCCAGCAACTGCTGCGGCTTTCGCACCCGCAGCTGACATTCTCCATCTACTTGACGTTTCACTCTCGGCAACACGGCGACGAATAGCATGTCATGTTTGCAGCAGCAGGACGCCAGCTATATGTTAGCTCTGCCTTTAATTTTATTGTGATTATGATTTAACATTTTAGCAGACGGGTCATTTGGTCCAGCTGCACTGTCACATCACAGATAACCAAACCGAGATGATGACGATGATGTCAGGCTTTTTTAAACTCAATCTTCATGTTTTTTTGACATGAGTAGACCCACACACACAAAAGAAAAGGTTTCTAAAGGTCATTTCCGAAAAGACATTGGAAGTCAGCCATTTTGGTTTTGGAGCAGCCATTTTAGGCTCCTTCTAGTCACTTCTAGGGGTCTGTCCGAGATTTTATGACCAATTGCTACTAAATTTGATGCAGGTATTACGTTTTTGTTGTAAAAGATGAATCTCTCAAGTCCACAGAGTTGCGCCTGGCAGCGTTACCTTCAGGTGCGTTGAGGTGCATGGTTTCCATGGGACCAATGAAGGCGTAGCGCATTCCCAGTCCTTCTGACATCACCAGGTCGATGTCCTGGACGGAGATGATGCCATCCTGACGGAGGAGATTGGATGGTGAGTGCAACACCAATGTACACAAAGCTTTTACTGCATAGGAAGTGATTTTTAAAAGATTGATGAGTTTCAAGAATGGCTGTAAAGCGATCTATATTTATTTAAAAAAAATAAAAATCTATTTTGTTCTTTTTTTGGGCGGGTGTCCGGAATAGATTCATTGGATTGAGGAATCTTGCTTTGGATTTTGTACAATTTGGCTTCAGTCAAACTTTGACTAATCACAAAAACTGACCTATTTTCACACTCAGTTGGGTTAAAAAAAAATACATAAATAACCCAAATTGGGTCAACATGGGATCAACCCAAATTTTTGGGATTAAATAAATAATCTAAAATGTTGGGTCAAGTGAAGTGAATAACCCACAAAACAATCCCCAAAATTGGGTTGTTTAAATTGCACCCCACCCTGAATTTTGTTTTTTGTGTGTGTGTGTTTTCTTTATTTGCCCCAATTATTTATTTATTTTTTATTTTTTTTAGATGTAATGAATAAATGATAACACAAAAAGCACACCCTTCCCTAAGCCTCCACAGCCGAAAAAAAGTTGGGTTGTTTTGTTAATTATTCATTCAACCTGACCTTTTGTGGTTATTTATTTCACCCCCCCCCCCCCCCCCCCAAAAAAAAAAAGATGGATAAAATAAATAAATAACCCCAAAATTTGTTGTACAAAACAATTTGATTTTTTGGGGGTTGTTTTGTGAATTATTCATTTGACCCAACATTTTGGGTTATTTATTTAAAATCTTAAAGGTTGTGTGAAGTAAGTAACCCACATTTTTTGTCTAATCCGGAAAGTTGGTTTAAATAACTTACCCAAAAATGTGTGGTAAAAAAACACTCATTTTGGGGGGTTGTTTTGTGAATTACTAATTTGACCCAACTTTATTAGATTAAATGAACAACAAAACTAGTTTGGTCGGTCGGTCCCTTATTTGACCCAATTTGGGTTGTTTTGTTGTTGTTTGTTTTTTGAGTGTGCACCCTATTTAGAGAGCGGTGAGGTTTGATAAAATGAAATCAAATTTGTCATTGCCCATGTCACGAGTACAGAGCAGTGAAATGCACTTAACAGTTACAACCTGTCCAAGAGACCAAAAAAACAAAAAAAACCATCACAAACAGAGGGAGACTGAACGGGAAGTCTGACAGGTCACCAAACAGCGCCCCAATTTTTTATGGAGGAAAAAAAACCCCATTAGGAATTGTAGGGAAAACAGTCCCAAACAATAATGACAAAGCAAGAGTCAAACGGGTGTAGGAGTTGCGGTTGACCATTAAAGGATGAGGAAGATGAAAGCATTGAGGATGAAGGTAGTGATGGTGGGGATGAACCAGAGTCCAGTGTGAGTATCAGTTCAGGTGAGCTTGTCACATTGTAGGAAATCAAAGCCGAGAGCAAACCGGGTCGGTGGGGGGGAACGTGAGGGTCAGCGGGGGGGATTCACAGGCCGCTCTTTGTTCAAGTTTGCCGTTCAACAACGAGCCTGTTATTTTAGCTAAGTGGCCAGGTGGGCGGAACCTTTTCCTCCACAATGATCACCGTCCGCTTTCTCAGCCACTCTGCTTTCCAACGCTGGCCTTGACTCAAGGACCCCTTCTCTCTCACTCGCTCTCTGTGTAATTGGATGGGTTATTGGGGGGTTGTGACATAACAAACACAGGGTCACTCTCACACAAACACCAAACCTCACTGCCAGCCACATTTGATCTTTTAGTTTTGGATTACTGCTACTTAAGTGACGGCCACATCACAAGAAGGAAATATTTGCACTCGACATCAATGTGACATGAAATCTGTGTGATGCAGATTCATCTTGAATAAAGAACCTTGTTAGCTTAAATGTTCAGGTTGTCGGCCATTTTGATTTTAGGGTGCCATTTGACTGGGATTTATGAACATGCTTCTCGAAATGTGATTTAGCACACTTTACATGAAAACAAGGCCAGATTGACAGATCGTGTGATTGAAGGTTTTTGTGTTTCTTTCAGGAAATGTTCACTAACTGCTTTGCAGCACATTCTCATGTCCTGCAATGTTGACTCCGTCTTCACCCCGCACCCAATCAGGCAGGACGACATTCAAGTGGTGATTACATGTGTATCCTACATTTTCAAGGGTGACTGCTGGCCAACAATCCAGCAGAACGTGTTTGTCCACCACAACCAAGGAGAGCCAAAGATGCTCAGGCAAGTTTGCTCTCTGCTTTCAACCATGTCGCTGAAATGAATGTTGGATTGACCTGGACCTCTGCTCCTTGATTATTGGCACAGATAATTCAGCATTTTGACAAATAATCGGCTTTGGTCTTTTTAAAAAAAAATGAAGGGCTGACAGGATTTCAATTTAAAGCTTAGGTTAAATTCAGGGAACTTATTTCTGAATCAGAATTTAAAATTTCCATTATTTTGAAAATTTGGAGAACTTCATTTAGTGTAGAAAATTATCGGGAACTATTTATTTGCTTGTTTAATTTTTCATGTAACTTTTTAAGTTATGCTGATTAACTTGGGAGCTACCTAAACTTTTTGTTAGAATTTTTGATAGATAGAAGATAATATGCTTCAAGTAATCTCTCTCTCTCTCGCTCTCTTTCTCTCTCTCTCTATTTACAAATATCTATTTACAAATATCTGAAAGTAGGGCGCATGAAATTATTCACCCCCTTTTCTCTCAGTGCAGCCAACTGACTTCAGAAACAAAATCTGCAATGGCATGGTTCATATATATCATATTTTTGCACATCCCAGTTTTTGAATTTTATTTGTTTTTTTTTTACTTGTAAAAGGTTTAAAATTGGGTATAAATTTTGTATCTATCTATTTACTTAGACACCAATATTTTCCCTTTCACTGAAAATAAATATCAGCTCTAAATATCGGTTAATAATGGGAAATGGCCTTGGCAAAAAAAAAACATATTGGTCTATTTTTATATCTACATGTATCTAATTTTCCAACTAGAAGAAATCTCCCATTCAAAAATCTGCTTTCGGATAAAATGAGGATCTGTCGCTTCACGGAGTGGATCCTGTAATCCATCGAGGGCACCGTGGTCCGCTTTTTAACAGCATGGTGGCGTTTGTAACATCTGCCACTTAATGGAAGCGTCAGGGTTAAGTGGCAAAATGGGAGCCTCGCAGGGAGCCGGAATTTCCACATGCCGGTGCGAAGACGCCCCTCACATGCGATCCTACACAGGAATTCGGCAAATAGCGTGCCGAGGAGACGCCATCCTAATAACGGCGGGATCAATAGGAAGCGTGAACAGTTGTGTGATTTTGGGGAAATCGCTAATTGAGAGTCACCTGTGCAAAATTTTAACCCGGGAACACAACAATATTACAGCCGGTTTAAGTTAAGGTCGGGTGAGAGATTATACAACCGCCATTCCTCGAGTGTGAGATTCAGTTCTTGGAAGTTAAGCGCTAGCGACATGCTAGTCTATGCTAATGGTGGGCGCATCGATCCAAAATATTAATAAGATTGATAGTGAATACTTCTTTGAATTTGCAATTGGCCAGTTCAGTGCCAGAGCACATAAGACGCTTTTCCATGACACGTTTCAACATCCACTGGCCAATCAAATGTCAGCCACGTTCTGTCGGCCAATCGGATGACAGTGATGTCATCACCGTCCTTGGCCTGAAAAAATTGCATTAAAAAATCATCCTGATCAATTTAATGACACATCCACTTTCATTCTTGAAATATGTCTGCATCGGTGTCATTTGCTTGGGATTGTGTACAACACTAGCCCCTAAATGTTGTTCTTTTCATGCGTCTTAAGATCTTAAAGGACCGAAAAGCACACTTGGCTCGCCAGTCAAGCGAAAAAGAAACCAAAACTCTTGACACAAAGGATCCACTTAAGGAAAACAAACAAACAAGGTGACACGTGCAAGGAGGAGCGCTCTGTCTGTGTCAATATTAGTATAAGAGTTTAATTCAGTCTGTCAACCAACCTAGTAACTCGAATTTACTTTTAAATCAAATCAATTTTCTGCATTGAAATTAGGGCTGAACAATTAAAGGGATACTTGACTCACTGAACAATTTTCAGCAGTAAAAAGTTAATATTTTGTCCAGAATTAATTTGATAACTTCATTATTTTTCATGTACAATTAATACCTTTAAAAAGTTTGATTTTTTTTCTATTTGCTGTCAACTGATGATGATGATGATGTCATCCCCTGTGCTGAGGAAGTAGGTAACAACCAATCATGGCTCACCTGTTTTCTGGGTTCGGTCAGTAAACTGAGTCATGATTGGTCGTTCCCCACTTCCTCAGCAAAGGTGATGTCATCATCAGTTGACATCAAGTATAAAAATTACGTTTTAAAAGTAATAATTGTACATGAAAAATAATTAGACAAAATATTAACTTTTTACTGCTGAAAATGGCTCAATGAGTAGCCCTTTAATCGAATTCAAATTGACATCGCAATGTAGTAGAATGCAATTTTCAAATCGCAAAGGTTGCATATGTTTGTCAGTTGATGCCCATTTTATGAATTATCATGTGGCGCAACCAAAAAGAACAAACCTATTTGCGACTTTTATTTTGAAATGCATTTGAAGACGGGAGTTTGTATCATCCACAAAACAGTCAAGAACCTGTAGGAGAAGTGATCAGCTAGCTTGTTTTGTTTAGCTGGCTAACTGTTCGCCTCATAACTTTGATTTAAGTTGAAAATATGCGGTGTGACCAACCATCATCTGGTGCGACCATGCACAAGTGAAAGGTCACCCGTGACAAATATTCATCTCGTGAGGATGTGAACTTTGATTTCCGCTTCCTTCATGAAAACAACTGACAACCCATTTAAGCGCCTCTAATGCCAATTTATCCTCGTCGCCATTGTCTCGCTTCTTCACCTGAGGACGTAAAAATCACAAAATGTGATTGAAAGACGGAAATGTGTACGATTTGTTGTCTTTTCCTTTGAGTGGTGACAATGTATGGAAGGCAGAAAGCAGGTTGACTTGTTCTTGCGTGCATTCATTGAGATTCGAACAAAGATGTAGAACAAATGTCTCCTCTTCACGCATGTCGTGTGTAGAGAATCCTTCGTGATGTCTCACGAGGAACCAGTTTGCGATGCTGGCAATTTTTTTAGGTCATCATAAAAGGTCCAGTTCAGTCATTTAAATGAATTGTCACCATTTTACTCTCAAGGGTTGAATTATGGAGTGTCCCCTCTTATTTCTCACAAACCACCAGAGGGAATGACTTTGCACAATACTGACCTAACAAGTACAAAGAAAACAAACCTGGACAACATGTCAGGTTAATAATAAAAAAAACAAAAAATGACACTTTTAAACAATGGCTTTTTGAGTAGTTAACATGCGTTAGTGGAATGTGTTTAAACTTTGACCAAATGAAAGCTGCTGTCATCAACTGCTAAAGCTGACTTAGCCTCGCTGACAACATGCTTCCTACTTGCCGTCTCCATTACATAAAGCATCAGTGCTGCCGATTCATTCACTGCAAGTAAGCCTTGGCTCGCTCACTCACTCACTCACTCACTCACTCACTCACACGTGCGTGTATCATCATGAGTCTCTTGATTTATTTGACGCACATTCAAACACGAGCATATCTTGAGGACCTTGATTGACAACATTTCACACGCACACATTCGCTCGCAAATGCATCACGAGGACCACATTTCTATCTCACGCGAGTAGATGACCGTATTCCTGTCAGATAGTTGACTCATTGGCACCCCCCTAAGGAATAAACTGTAATTGCAGGATCCACTCATCTGTCCATCAGTTGACGCCTGACGATCCCAGTATTCATCCATCTAAATTATCCATTCCTCAATCCTAACATCTATTGATTCATCTATTGATCTATCCATCTATTAACACATCATCTTAATGATTACAACTATTCATTCGTCATTCATGTATGAATTTATACATTCTTTCATCCAACATTCTTTTATCTATTACTCCTTCCACTCATCCATCTATTGATCCATCTATCTATCCGTCCAACCATCCATCGATCTATCCTTCGATCTGTCCATCAATCAGTAATTATTATCTTATTCATAAAATATCAATTAACACAATGATAGGTCTTCTTTCTATCTTTCTGATGCACGTGATGATTCTCCCATGTGTCAAACGGCTGCAGTAGAGCACCATCTACTGGCAAGGAGGACTTATTTGATGTCCAACTTTTTTGGTGGCTGGTATTGGCATCCTTCACGAGAACCGATACCTTGAAATACGGCCAGTTTCGGCCCAATACCGATACCTGATATTGGTACTTGCACCATTCATTCATCTAACAATTTGACTGACCTGCACCAGCCTCCAAGACTCTGCAATGATGGCGGCCTGCACTCTGTTGATGGTGAAGCCGTCAATCTCTTTCCTCAGGCGGACGGGCACCTGACCCACCTGATTGCAAAATAACAACAATGGAGGGGAGTGTGACATGCTGTTACAATAAAAAAAAAAATGCTGGCGTGAAGAAAAAAAAAAAAAAAAAAAAAAAAAAAAAATCCCTACCTCAGTCATCAAGGAGTAGGTGCTGTCCATAATGGCCGCCAACGTCTCTGGGTGAGGTACCAGCTCCACAAGTTTGACGTAGTAGGGTGGGTTGACCTTATCAGATTGGATAATGAGGTAAAAAGTGTGTATCAAGGAAAATATTAACATCACGGCTTTCAAACTGGGCTCTGTAGACTGTAGCTGGGAATCAATTAAAGTGTGCCTTAGTGCGTAGCAATGAAACCAACACAGTGAACCAAATACTCGCGTATCATATAATGACTGAGCCCTGCCGTGAAACTCCTCAACTCACTTCAACATAGTTCCTTGGCACCAAAAGGCCACAAGAGGGGGGCAAAGTCATATTTGCTTTGCTTTGGTCTGAACACAAAGGTGAATTTTTAAATTTAAAAAAAAAAAAAAAAAAAGATAAGCTCCACCCCCCAAAAATGAGTAAATCTGTGAGTTTGCGAATATCCTGGAGTTCACAGTAATGAAAAATGTGGCAATTTGGTGTGAAAAATAGATGAGCAATTCAAAATTGGAATGGCTTGAATCAGTAAGATATAGAAAGATGAGTTAAATAAGGAAAATTTTAATTACATTATTTTCATGAATGTAGAATTCTGGGGGGAAAAAATAGGAGCTTTAGGAAAATGGAAAATCGTCCCCAAGGTGAATATTTTGCAGTTGGACTTGGGTTGAATCTGAGAAATGCAGATGGATAAAAATGGCAAAATGAATAAGAAAAAGAAAGAATTTGGGTGCCCAACCTATGCAAATTCTTATTTTGTTGGTTTCTATTAAAGGTGGTACGAACCGGATGGGAGACCAGGCAGCGGCTCCGGTTTCGAACCAAGGAGAAGACGGCGCTGGGCACCAAACAGGAAGTGGAGCTGCTCAGGATCACGTCTTCGCCCACCAGACGCTCCACCTCACGGAAGACATTTTGTTTCACCTCCAGATTCTCAAACACGCACTCCTGGTAAAATAAAAACATCCATAACTTGTCAGAAAATAGGCTAAATGATGATCGTTGTTTTCTAAATTTTAGGCAGATGTTTGCAAATCTTTTATTTTGATTCAAGACAAACATAATCAGTCTGCTTTCATGGAAGATTACTCTAAATCGTAATACCGTTGAAGCTGAAATTCAGAGGATTTGGACAATACTAAATTAAAGAAGGTCTCTAAACAAAGAATAGATTATCAGAATAATTATCAATCAATTTGATCATTTGTTGTCGATTATTCATTGCACCTTTAGTCTGTCTCAGCGTCAAGCTTGCGATTGACAGGTGACAACACACATAGGACACTCTTATGAATACTTTATCGATAAATTGAATCTACCGGTACTAACACAGCGGGTTGACAAATACCTGCACAAAAAAGGCCCCCCGCAGAGCCTGCTGCAAGTCGTCATGACTGCTGAGCAACGCCAACTGCTGCGTGGCGCTCAGATGCCCTCTCAGCATTCCCACTTCCTGTAGCTCCGTCATCTGCTTCCTGCGCACACATACACACTGTGTAAAGTTCAACCAACCGTGTCATCGGTATAGCTGCGTTGTTGTTCATAGTAACATAGCTGGCTGATCACGTGACCAGCCTGATGTGTGTTTTTGTACAGGCCGTGTGTTTTGTTAATGTTCCACCACAGTTTTTCTGCACCTTTTGTAAACTCACTTGTCCTACCACCTACTCTGTACTTAAGTAGAAGAAATAGTTAGATGTAACAAAGTACACCTTTTATTGATGAAAATAAAATAAAAGTTTACTTTTTTCAACCAAGACATTACTAGAGATAGCTGAAGTAAGTTGCAGTTGACATTCTGATTGATTAGATTTTAATCAATTGTGACAAATGCCATCCTAAATGCCACCAGCTTCTGGCACCCAGAAATTATCTGTGTAATCAGAATAAACAAATAAAGGTGTATTTTTCCAGTTGCTGATGGTTAAAATTAACTTTTATTTGTTTACGCAAGTGTCACTGTACCACCACTTAACAACAGGCTAAGAGTACTTTTGCCACCAACTAGTAGTAGTACAGATACTTGTATTAAAAAAAAAATGGTTAGAGTATTGATTCAACTCCTGTACACAATAGTGATAACAGTGTAGACTTCTATTCATCATGTCATGTTATAATGTACTATGCTGTCAATATGTAACTATCTGCCAGGTCGGCATAGTTAATGAGAATCTTCTCATAATTGCCAGACCTGGATAAATAAAGATTAAATAAATAAAATAAATGTACTTCAATGCAAAAGTATGGTTTTTTTTCGTTTTTTTATTTTATTTAAAAAACAAAAAAACAGTTAACATACAGTGGCGCTCTCACACAAAATAAAAGTCCTTTACTGTACATTGTAGTTGAGTTGAAGTCTCGCGAGACGTAAATTGCACAAGTTGCCAAAATGTGTGTTTTGATTACTGTACTTCATCTCAGTGATAGCGTTGGCTGCCTGTCCCGGTTGGTTGTCGTAGAGTTTCACACTGTAGCCTCCACTGGCGAACACCATCGCCCACGATCGACCGATCAGACCACTGTAACACACACATACACAATCTGCACTCAGTCTGTGTTTAAATTAAGGTAAATCTTTCCGCTCAATCGGGAAACTTAAGCTAATGCTAGTGTGCATGGTGTAAAAGTTAACATGACACCCATTGCGCACTAAAAGATGAAGTCTCACTCACCTGCCAATGACGGTGATGATCTTCATATTTGAAGAGCTCATTTCATTGTGTTTTAAAATATGTGCGGTACTTGTGATCAAAACTGTCTCCGCCCATTCAGGCGTCACATCGACTGCCGATACATGACTGCCATGAGAAAGGGAAATGCTTAAAACACACTCACTTCTCAAATAAACATTTTAATCAGGGTATTTTTTAACACTATCAACATTAAGTGATGATTTATGTGTGCGTGAAAACAACAAAGAAACCATTGTTACTTATAAAGGTGAAGCACGACTGTCACTCTCTCAGCCAATAGGCGTGAGGCTACGCAATGATTGACAGGGCAAATACCCATTCGGGTCTTATAAAATCAAATCCGCCATTCTACCCTGGATCCATAACTACTTCCATTTTGATGATCTCGTCGTCTTTTCCACACAGATAGTATTATTATTTACATTAATTTGTAATTTTGTTATCAGTTAAAGACTACTCTCAGTATTATAGCTTTAAAAGCGAGGTGTGAGTTCACGGCGTCCCCTTGTAGCCTAGCAATATCTTTAAAAAAAAAAAAAAAAAAAAAAAAAAAAAATCCCTTGACCAATCATCGTGACGCTCGGCGATGATTGACACCCAAGTGACCAATCGGATCAAACCAAATTGTCCCGCCCGTGGTGCATAGAAGCCAGGTCCACTAGTCGAGTATCTTAGTCTTTTCCACACTGACTTCATAAATGTTTACATCCATGTGTTATTTTAGTATTAGGTAAAGACAGAAAATAAGCGATTCTCAGCCTTAAAAAGTCAGGCGCAAGCTTGTATCATAGCAACAGCTTGAAAAGAGCCTCGACCAGTGAACGTGAAGCTAGACTGTGATTGACGAGCTCAGGGCGAATCGTGTCTTGTAATAGGAAATTAGTCCCGCCTATACCGCGTGGAACTCTGGGATTGATAACAAACTTGTCGATTATCTATTTTTTTTTTTTCAAACTTGCTCTTTTTGGGAAGGTAAAATGGAAAACGTGCATCTGGCGGTCGAGGAGGACGATATTTATTCGGGATACAACGATTACAACCCAACGTTTGACACCGAGGTGAGAGCCATTACGTAGCCTGCTACTATGAGTTGGCTAGCTTGTAGGCTAGTTAGCCAAACAATTTGAACACCAAACATGTAAATTCACGATAATAACCATGTGCTTGCCAATTAAAGGAGCTGGATAATGATGCAGGCTTCCAAGAGGCGGTTAGAACCAGTCATGGAAGAAGACCCCCTGTGAGTATACTGCACCAAATGGCATTGGTGATGCTCTCATAATGCTGAAGTCCCACCTTACACACGTGATAAACATAAGTGTAATAGGTATACGTAATACGTGTGTTTATGTTACTTATGAAACACTTTTCATATGTCCAGATGACTGCTAAATTTCCTGGAACGGCCGCAGGGGGGCGCCATTTAGCTTCATCCTTTGGGGTAAGTCGACTTGATGAATTTTGAGTGCCTGGGAAATGTTTTAAATTGTGAAAATAATGCATGAAATGTCACATTTAAAGTCCTATTTTTTTTTATTATTTTTTTTACCTTACAATATCATATGACATAATTTTTGTTCTGTAGTCCCGGATGGCCATGACCTCCTCAATTGGTCGACCCATGACTGGAGCTGTACTGGTAATTTCGGCTTCATTTTCACTTGTTTTACATAAAATATTATTATAGACTTAATATTTACATAAAAAAAAACTACACTGGGTATTTTTCTTTCAGGATGGAGCGTCTCGGCCCATGTCGGCTGTCAGAGCGGCGGGTTTCACCTCGTCGAGAGCACGTGGTGAGTTCATTTATTGCCTAATTTTGACAAACAACTAAGTATCTCTACTGTTGAAATGAGACATTAATTCTATTTTTATATTCACATTTATGCTCAGGCTCAGCTTTTGACCCTCTTGGTCAGTCCAGAGGCCCTGCACCGGCACTGGAGGAAAAGAGAGAGGATTTGTGAGTTGATAGTTTGATGATGCCAAATGCATGCATGATTTAAAATGACTTGAGATTTGTTTGTTGTTGGTTGTTGCCTTAGACCCGAGGAAAAGATCAAGCTGTTGGAGAAGAAAGTGAATGACTTGATCACTGAGAGCTGCATGGCACAAAGCACGGGCAACTCGCAGCTGGTCAGACTCACTTGTCATTAAAAAAATAAATAAATGAATAAATATCATTCATGCAGATAGGATCTTAGTTGTCATTGTGTTTGTTTTACAGGCTCTTGAGAAGGCCAAAGAGGCTGAGAGGAAAGAGAGAGTGTTAGTGAGACAGAGGGAGCAGTCTGGCAACGCAGAACAAATCAACATAGATCTCACCTATGCAGTGAGTGTCTCTACTTGATGCTAATTGTTAATGCTACACATTTGTCACTGCCAACCCTTTACGTCCCTCACCTTAACTCATTCACTGCCTTTGACAAGTATACTTGTCAATTGTATTTTTTAGAGCGGTGCTAAATGGGGGCGAATCTGAGCATGCTCCACTGTAAATATCAAACTTGGAAACAACTTTACTGATGCCCAACCACCGGTAGATGACATCATTGCCCCATTTTATAGGAAATAAACACAGTTTCAGAGTCCATGGGAGAAATGGCTGTATTTTGGCAAACCTACATTTTTCTGCTGTCAATTATAAAAGAACGGGACGGGACAAAAAGTAGGGAGTCTATTCTGTTATTTGGTAGATTCGGTTTATATATAGTTAATCACAAGCGTACATTTTCAAATCAGGCAAGTTGATGTAAGCGATGAGATGCTTACGTGTTGTTGTTGTTGTTGTGGTTAGGTTCTGCTCAACCTGGCTAACCAATATGAAAATAATGAGATGTACCCAGAAGCTCTGAGCAGCTACCAACTCATCGTCAAGAACAAGATGTTTACCAATGCAGGTGGGCTTTGCATGCATCAAGCCTTTATGGAAAAGATCATATTTAAAGAGTTTTTGTTTTAGTCAGATGTATTTAAAGTTTAAATACATAGTTTCAATTTTAAACTATTAAAACAAATATTTCTGTTAAAATTTCAAGAAAAGAAATTGATGGGGGGGGTTTTCAGGAAAAAAGTCACCAATGATGAAATGAATGTTTTGTTTTGTTTTGAGACCAAAGTCAGATGTTTTTCATGAGAAAATTTGCATATTGAGGAAAAATGTTTGATGTTTTGAGGGGGAAATGTATTTATCTTACAAGATTAAACTATTTTTTTCTTGATCAATTACAGAATTTTTCAAAGAATAGTGAGGGTTTTTTTTTTCCAAGATATTTTTTCAGTGAAAATGGTATATTTAAAAAAAGTATCAGCTTTCTAGAATTAAGTCTTTTTGAAAATAAGTCATAATGTTATAAAAAAATACAGGCATATATTTTTTCCAATTATAAAGTAGCATATTTTCAAGAAAAAAAGTATTTTTCCAGGATGTATGTAATGTAATTCTAATAAAAAGTGTATTATCCTGAAAAAAAAGTCTCCTTTTTTATCTATTAAGAATTGTCTTTTTTTTTTTTTTTTTTTTTTTTTTTTTTTTTTTTTTTTTAAGGAAAAATAGTTGTAATGTTGCAAGTCATATTTTTGAGAGCCAAACTGCACAGGCAAACAATAATTCATTTTGACTGCATTTCTCACAAGCCATCATACTGATTCTTGTAAAATAATGTGAGTTTTCCACTGTTGTGCACGCAGGTCGTCTGAAGGTAAACATGGCCAACATCTGGGTGAAGCAGAAGAACTACCCCAAGGCCATCAAGTATTACCGCATGGCTCTGGACCACATCTCGGACGACTACAAGGAGATGAGGATCAAGATCATGCAGAACATCGGCACCGTCTTTGTGCTGCTGGGCCAGTACTCGGACGCCGTGGCGTCCTTCGAGCACATCATGAGCAAGAGCGCCAACGTAAGAACCGGCTACAACCTGGTGCTCTGCTACTACGCCATCCGTGATGCGGACGGCATGAAGAACGCCTTCCACAAGCTCCTCGCTGTGCCCCTCCACGTGCAGCACGAAGACAAGTACATCGCCGCTAATGTGAGGGAAACACTGTGTGTGGCTTTCGAATGCGTCTCATGAGTGTGTCATGTGTTCCTGTCATTCTCTCTTGTGTGGTTTTTGACAGCAAATTAGCTCATTTATAGCAAACGAAGACACTTTCTGCATGTTCTTATTTCACCGTTAGAAGCAGCCCCTCCTTTTGGAATAATTGTTTTCACTGAAAGCCCCAAAAAAGTGAAGCATGCGCTGAGTTAATTTCTGTGATGTGTTTCAGGATGACATCAGATCCAAAATGTTGATAGAGGCCATCAAGAATGACAAGCTGTACCAAATGGAGAGAGACTTGTAAGTAAACACAGCGGAACATTTAATAGGAGTGTCGTCATTAATAAATCACACGTTGATTGTCTCCCACAGGAAAACTCGTGCTGAGAAGTACGTGATGACGGCCGCCAAGCTCATCGCTCCGGCCATCGAGTCCTCTTTCGCCGCTGGATTTGACTGGTTTGTGTTTTGCTTTGACTTGTCTACCATAAATTACTTACAGCCAAGGAAGTATTAGCGACAGACTGAAAAAAAAAATGTTTGTTTTTTTTATTTCTATTTAAAAAAAAAAAAAAAACGATTTAATTTT
This sequence comes from Festucalex cinctus, assembly GCF_051991245.1. Taxonomy (NCBI): domain Eukaryota; kingdom Metazoa; phylum Chordata; class Actinopteri; order Syngnathiformes; family Syngnathidae; genus Festucalex; species Festucalex cinctus. The sequence goes on along the minus strand of NC_135421.1, from coordinate 19,238,529 downwards.
CAGAAAAAAAGTTGTATTTTTATGGATGAAAAATAGTAGTATTATGAGTGTAAAGTTGCTTTTCAAGTCAGCAATAATTTCACTTTCAGTTTTGTTTTTGTTGCCTGCATAAATATGATCGCGTCAAGTTTGACTGGTATTATTTGGTTTCAATGTTGAGGTGTGTGGACATGGTGAAGAGCTCTCAGTACGTGGAGCTAGCCAACGACTTGGAGATCCACAAAGCCATCACCTACCTCAGACAGAAGGACTTCAACCAGGTGAGAGGGAAAAACTGCACCGAAAACAGCAAGTTTTTGCTTCATGTGTGCTATATCTCAAGTATGCAACGTGATGTTTGTTTCCCAGCATTTTGCTTCTGTTTTCATCTTTACAGCAGCTTGCTGCTCATTCTCACTGACTCCATCCTTTGTCTTTTGTTCCCCGTTCCTCCCCTCGCTCATCTGCATGCACAAGGCCGAGGTATGTGTGCCTTCTGCTTCCTTCATTCGTTTGGATGCTGTTGTTTTGCTTTGATGCATCACTAAGTACAATTCATATCAGAACTAGCTGGGGGGGTTTTCCACCCTGACTTTTTTTTTTTCAATGTGTTCAATAGGCAGTGACCATACTGAAGACGTTTGAGAAAAAGGAAAGTAAAGTCAAAAGTGCCGCGTCCACCAACCTGTCTGCTCTCTTCTTTCTGGTATGTCTCACATTTTTTGGTGGCGATTAAAAGAGACGTAAAAATTCACTTTGTTAAGGTGTCAGAGCAGTTTTCAGTATCAGAGTTCACAAGAACTTTCATTCAACCAAGACTGCTAGGACTGAAATGCTTGAAAATGCTTACCCGAGTAACGTCATGTATGTTCAAGAAAAACGTGTTTTACAGATTTAAAAAAAAAAAAAAAAAAAAAAAAAAAAAAAAAATTAAAGGAAAAAAAAGCATTTTTATTTAGATTTTTTTTTCGAAAGAATTTTGAAGAAATGTCTTTTTTTAGACAAAGTGTGTATAGTTTGAAAAAAAAAGTCTTTCAAGATTTGTATTTTTTGGGGGGGGGGGGGGGGGGCAGTTGATATTTTTAAGGAAAAAGTTGTAATCTAATGATGATAATACACATTTCTTCTAGATTATTCTAGATTATTTTTCCACAAACAAAGTCATAATCGTACAAGATTTTTAATTTTTTTATTTTTTTTAATCGAGAAAAAAGTAGTATTTTCACTGTGTATATTTTAAGAATACAGTACTTTTTTTTTTTTTTTTAGAAATAAGTTATGGTTTTACAAGAACTGTCAAATTTTTTCAAGACAATCTAATTAAGAAAAGTAGTACATTTTACAGAATATTTGGAATTTAAAGAAATGTAGGTTAAAAAAATCCAAGTATAAAGAAGTCCTACTCTTACAAGAATAAAGTCTTGTCTTGTTTTCTTTTGAATTAAGTCATATTTTTAAAAAAAAAATAAAAAATTCCAGAAAATAATTGTAATTCTACGGGTATCACATTGTATTTTATCAGAGGAAAAAAATGGTACACAATGGTGTACCTAATAATGTGGTCATGTGTGGGGCTGCGTTGCAGGAGAAGGACTACGAGCAAGCCGAGCGCTACGCCGACCTGGCCATGATTGCTGACCGATACAACCCAGGAGCTCTGGTCAACAAAGGCAACACGGAGTTCGTCAAGCAGGACTACTCCAAGGCGGCCGAGTTCTTCAAAGAGGCGCTGAGGAACGACTCCTCCTGCACCGAAGCCCTCAGGAACCTGGGTAACCTCCAAATACAAACCACCATCTAGCTCCTCAGCAGCTGAGGTTGTACAGTGCACCAAAACGTGATTGTTGTTTTTGTATTCTATCCCAAGGTCTCACGCACAAGAAGCTGAATCGTCTGGAGGACGCGCTGGACTGCTTCCTGAAGCTCCACGCCATTCTCAGGGACAGCGCCGAGGTCATGTATCAGCTGGCCGACACGTATCCTCCAACATCATCACGCTGAGGGGAAAAAAATGTAATACTTTGTTGGCCAACAAACTGGTAGTTTCCCATAGAAATACAATAGTTTGCCATTAAAACACAAGTGCATGACTGACGCTGAAACCTAATTCTTTATCTTGGCAAGACCTGTTGGATCATTTTAGGCATCCAACTCTGTGAGAGCAGTTTACTTTTTCTGTTCCCTGTGCAGTGTGCACAAAGCAAGGTCCACTAAGGCATGCATGGGTGAGTTTGGTGTGAAAAACAAGCTAATCATGTTTAACATCACTGATGGCACAAAAATTCCCAAACCACAGAAGGGTTATATTTTGGCATTAAAATATTGTGCTTTTCCGCCTAAAGTTATATGATTAACTAAGAAAGTGATAGTTTCCCATAGAATTTTGCCATTAAAACATAATACTCGTTAAAAAAAAGCCTTATTACGCTATGGAAATATTATGTTTTGCCATTTTGTTGAACAAATGGTGATATATTTCTTACTGTTGAGCAGGCTAATTTCACATTTCCAGCGTTCCCTCGTTTATCGCGGGTGTTACGTTCCAAAAATTACCTTTGATAATGGAAATCTACGTCATTTAAAAAAAAAAAAAAAAATCATGTTAATTATATATATTTTTCATGTCTTATGTTTTTTTCGTTTTGGTATGATTTTTAGTTTATTATGAATGCTTTTTCATTCATCATTTATATATATATATATATTTTTTCAATTTATAGTCATTGTCTCCGGAATGCTATGTTGTGGAGCGACGGGACAGACACCCGTGATAAATGAGGGAACACTGTATTGTAAATGTGATATTTTGCCTTCATTTGCTCATAAAAAGGCTACATTAGAGGGTCTTTGTTCCGTGTGTTTTTTTTTATCTTTAACTACGTCAGCTACGAGCTCCTGGAGGACCCCCATCAGGCGGTGGAGTGGCTGATGCAGGTCATCAGCGTGGTCCCCAACGACCCCAAGGCTTTGGCCAAGCTAGGGGATCTGCACGACCTGGAGGGGGACAAGTCGCAGGCCTTGCATTACTACTGCGAGGTACCAGCAGCACACGCACCATGTTCTGAATTAGTCATTCACCTGATGTCACTTCCATTGCCAGTCCTTCCGGCTGTTCCCGTGCAACATGGAGGTGATCGAGTGGTTGGCGGCCTACTACGTACAGACGCAGCTCTACGAGAAGGCCATTCACTACTTTGACCGAGCCATCCTTGTGCAGTGAGTCAACAAAGCGCACCCATGTTCATTTTGTGCAATTGAAACTGTGTTGTGTTCTTTAGACCGAATGAGGTGAGGTGGAAACTCATGGTGGCCAGCTGTTACAGGAGAAGTGGTAAGTGGTGACTTTTTTTATGTTCATAAGATGTCCTTGCCTCACCAGTTTTTTTTTTTATTTCGTTCCTAGTAGCTAGATGATAATGTTGGCATTATTTTTGTTTTTCCAGAAACAGGCGAATTTAATGTATGGATGTGGCATTTTACCTTTAAAAACACAATTTGTTCATTGAAAAACAGCTTTGTTGCGCGCAAAAAAAGTAATTTGTATAATGACTTCAAAATTGAATATTTTACCATGACCAATATCAATCACCAAGGTTATTTTAGTTCAGTAAAACTAACGAAAACTAAAATTCCAAAAACAATTTCATTAATGAAATAAAATAAAAACGAAAATGCTTTTTAAAAAAACAAAAACTAACTGAAACTCCATATTATCTTTACAAAATTAACTGAAACTCTTATTATAGCAAAAATGTCCTGCGTTTTAGTCTTTAGTAATTAATTGAATGCATGAACCTTTGGGGATGATTTTAAATGTGATTTTAAGTAGATTGATTTTGATATTAACCGGAATAAAGATATTTAAAAGTATGTCACACAGAAGTGACGTCATCTCGCTGCAGCCATTTAGAAAAGCAGATGATGATGTCGCTCCCATGGTGTTTTTTAAATATTGCACACAAGTAATACACATCTTTAAAAAAAAAAAAAAAACGAATACTGAAACTAAACTAAAACTAAACTAACTAAAACTAATAAAAACTAACAGAACCACCCGGAAAACTAATTGAAACCAACTAAATTTAAAAAGCAAAACTCTTGACGAAATCAAAACTAACTAAAATGAAAAGTCGACAAATTGTACATTTGGCCTCAAAAGTACAATAATTGTACACAAAGAAAGTCATTTGGCAATATATAATATAATGTATACTCTATTGTCCAAAAACAATAGTGATCCTAAAAAGTTTTTTAGCACAAAATGCTACATTTTGACTCAAAAATGGTATGTAGTCTCACCAAAGTGGCAATTTGGCTGAAAGTGCAACATTTTGATATGTCACTGTCAGCAAGTGTAGTTGATTTTTGATTAACCATGCCTGACAATCTGTCTGCAGTCTACATTTGCTTATGTGTCTTCCCTCACTTTTGAGTCATAGCACATTTTTTTGTGATTGTTTCCAGGAAACTACCAGAAATCTCTGGACACATACAAAGAAATCCACCGGAAGTTCCCTGAAAATGTGGAATGTAATTCACCATCCTGCTAGTTTCACACAATATGGCTGCGCTGCTAAAAAATGTGGAGAACAAGTACATGTGTATGTGTGTCCAGGTCTCCGCTTCCTGGTGAGACTGAGTCAAGACATGGACCTGCAGGAGGTCCAAGACTACAGCAGCAAGCTGAAGAAGGTGGAAAAGATGAAGGAGCTCAAAGAGCAGGTAACTAAAATGGTTTGCGTGTACCGTTATTCAAATAGACAAAATATTAGAAGCAGCTCTGGCTCTTAATGTCGTTTATCATATCTGAGCCCGCCCTTCCTGATTGAAAACACGTGTCCTCTCCTTTAAAGTGTCTGCTGGCCAAGAAGCGGGGTCAATGGTCAGTGCAGCTCCACAGTGGAGATCAGAAACATCTGCCGTTTTCTTTTTCTTTATCCTGTGGAGAGCAGACACTTCACGGCGGCAAACACCTGACGTGCTCAATTGTCATATTGTTGCTAAAGTGATATTTTTGGCTAACAATGCTAACATGCACAATTTTTCCATTAAAACATAAAGGAAAAATTTTCATTTTTCCTCAAAATTGAATATTTTGACCAATATGAAATGGATAAAAAATTACAGCCAGAGCTGTGGCCTCAAGGGAGCGCCAAAAACTCGGGGGGGGGGCACCCTGTAATGCACAGTAATTGTTTTAAGACTAGTTTTTACAACTGACTAGCATAAAATCAAATGTTAAGCACCGCCGAATTAAATATGCCTATAAATGGAGTAGTAGTAATGGTGTTTATTTGTTGTGGCTAGCTAACATTTTCCTGCTTTTAATAGTCAAAATGCCATTCCCCTTTTTTTACCTCTTTATGTATCATTTTTGTTTGTTGTGTTGTAGCTCAGTGTTGAAAGTATGTTTGTGTTATTGTCAATCTTAACATTCCCATATGCCATATTAAACTTCAGTTGACTCATAATTTGCATCTGCTAACCAACATTTAAATGTAATGGCAACAAAGTTGTATCTAATCTGAGATGCATGTCAGAAAATATACATTATACATATTAGACCACGTATAATAATAATTAAAATGATGACTTTTTGCTGAAGACAGGCTAATTTCCTATTTTATCACAAAAAGGCTACATTCAACCCACATACATGTCCAACATATCGTTGACTGTCAACAAAATGTGTATATTTGTTCTCAAGATTGCATTATTTGTGTTACGTGAATATAGCAGTCGAGAGCAGACACTTTAGGCCATTATACATTACACTTATGTAGTTGTTGAAACACTCGTTAGGTTTGTTTGTTTGTTTGTCTTGGTGTGATTCATATGCACGTATTCACTTCACTGTGTCACATGCTTGAAGGCTCTCGTCTGTTTTATCACCGGCACCATCCATCTTCCATCATTGACGCAGCCAGTCCTGTAATGAGACCATGTCTGCTGCCTATTTTAGTGCAGCCAACAACAGTGTCCTCAATTAAAACTTAAACAAGACATATTATGTATTTTTCCCCCATATTTCAAAAGTTCTTACTTGCGTAAAAGGTCTTATCCGTCCATTTTCTGTTGGACTCATCTCAATAGAATGTGCTTTTTGTAAACATCAAAACCACTGACTTTCTCAATGAATTTAACACTTTTTTTTTTTGGTAACATTAAAGTCAATTTAGTCTTTTGCATCACTATCTGACAAAATCCAAAACGGCTCGCTTGTTGACTCACATTTTCAGATATAGGCAGGCACTGGAGAAATGTAGTCATCCACAATATGTACCTTGACTATCGTAAATCCCCATAAAAGAAATTGTCTGACAATACGTCTGGGTCTATAGAGAGCGGCTTCTGGTCCAGATCTGTCTTTTGAGGATCTCTATAATAGCATGTTCTCCCCGTGGGTCTTCTCCGGGTACTCCGGTCTCCTCCCACATTCCGAAGAATGCATGGCAGGTTAATTGGGCGCTCCGAATTGTCTCTAGGTGTGTGCTTGTGAGTGTGGATGGTTGTTCGTCTCTGTGTGTCCTGCAATTGGCTGTCAACCAGTCCAGGGTGTCCCCCGCCTACTGCCCATAGCCAGCTGAGATAGGCTCCAGCACCCCCGTGACCCTTGTGAGGAATAAGCGGTCAAGAAAATGGATGGATCTCTGTAATTCTGTAATAGAATAACAGAACCACATGGCGCAGTCCCCGCGCGCATGTGCGGAGCCAGGAGCAAGTGACGGACGGGTACGAGGGACTTTGTCAAATCACAACCAGCTGCTCTTGAATGAGCTCACTCGATGGTCCGCATGACAAGGAACTGTCGAGGAGCCAGAGAGCCAACTCACCAGTCCCCAAATTCCCCTCGCGGGTCCAAAGTCTGCGACCGCAACAATCCTACTGGCTGGTTGAGCGTTCAAAACAAATCAAGTGGCGTTCCAACATCATCAGTGAGGCTTGTCATTGCAGTGTGGCGTGTTCCAAAAGTGCCGTCATGGCTCTAATGACTATCACGTTGGCTTGGACTTATTATGTGTTCCATTCTGCTTAATGTCAGAGGCTTTTTATACCCACCAAAGACATCGTGACATGATGAATGTGAGGAAAGCTCAGGTGTCAAACTTAATTTGCACGCAGTTTCTCGTTAACACTGAAAAGAGTTAAGGTTTCTTGAAGACTCTTAAATTGTCAAAACACACATGCTACATTCATTGAAGACTAAATTGCCATTAATGTTTACAAAAACGCAGCTTTGAAGATTAGAAATCACAGTTAAGGAACGTATAATAAACATCAAAGACTGTTTAGTCTGCAATGTCAAGTCATCTTTATTTATAGAATGCTTTCAAATCAGCCACAGCTGTTACAAAGCACTTACAGAACACATAATACCAAACATGAACAATACAATCGAAACAAACCAACAATGTTAATGTCTAAACCATTTTAGCCATAAATTTACATGTTTTTTTAAACATCAAAGACGCTGAAGAGTCTTGTAACTTATGACGGCAAGATGGAGCAGCTTTAGGCTTTTTTTATTTTTTTATTTTATTTTATTTTTTATTTTTTTATTTTTTATTTTTTTTATTTTTTTTTTTTTATTTTTTTTTTTTAATCTCATGCTGCTGTATAATGACAAATAAAAATCTGATTGTACTGTCAACTTCAGAGACAATTTACTCTTTAGTAAACACAAAACGTTTTGGCCAACATCAAAGACAATTGAATTTAGTCTTAAAAAAAATTAACATTTGTGTTTTATAAAATCAAATACAATTTAGCTTCTTCTATTTTGTCCATATTTGGTCATACTCACATTTTTCACACATTGATACTGTTGGTTAATTTTAGATTTCAGTGAATGTTACACGTGAACAACAACATGGCCTTCAATGAATGGGACATGTTGTAAACATCAAAAGCAACATAAAGACTTCAGTGAATGTAACAAATTTATATATACATTGATGACTAATTTCACATTCAGCAAATGTAACACATATTTTCCTCTTCTTTCTACAGAGGGTGAAATCAGCACGAGAGGGCAGCGCCCGAGGTCGGCGAGAGGGCAGCACAGGAAGTGCTGGTGAGTCCCACCTCCGCGTTTTGTTTTGTTTTTTTAATTAAAGATAACCACTCAAGACTCATCTCACAAAGTCAACATCAACAATAGGTGGATGACAACGGATGAAGCCGTGACGGCTCATCTTGGGTAATATGCTCCATCTTTCACGTTTCCCATGCACCTGAACATACCTTCACAACATTGCGAGCGCTGATTTTTTTGTTGACTTTTGGAACAGTAATCCAACTATGAGAAACTTCGAATGTACCTGAGAGTTTTCCCTCTTTTCTGTAAAGACTGCAGCACTTGTAGTACATCTGTGCTGGGATTCTGCGCGAGACAAGAAAAATGCACTCTTCAATTTTCCCTTTTAAAGTGATATAACCTTGTTGTTATCTTGACAAAGTTCACCTCCTCTTTTAAATCACTTTAATAGTACACAAACTAGACTCTGGCTTCCTTATCGTCCTTCTCGAGTTTCACTTTCAATTGTGTAACACTCCACATGTTGAGAAATAACTTTCTGTGATAGTTTTTTTTTTCCCCATACTAGGAGTTCTCTTTCTGAGGCTTTGTGCCAGACATTTGGGACTTTGAGGGAAGGCAGAATATCTCCTCTTGTTTTTTGTTAAGCTTTATGTTACCATGGTTACCTGGCAGCCACACATGGGCTGACGCATTTATTGAAGAAGGGCTATCAAAAGAAACCTTGTATTTTGCCTACATTTTGCTTAGGGCTGTGAAATTAATTGAAATTACACTCCACAATTACAAATCTGGCATAATCGTAAACAAAAAGAAAAGATTATTAAAACCAAGTTGTTTTGCACATTTTCGTTAAATTTTAAAACAACTAATTTAATTAATATTGTTTGGTCCAAAAGAAACTTAAATTTATTTCTTAATATTTTTTACGTTTAAACATTTTCTTGTTTTGCACCAAAAAACAAATGATCATCCTCAACGTGATTTCAATTCTTACCAAATTAATCATATTTTCTTCATAATCGAGCAGCCCTAATTTTGCTATTAACTCATTCGCTCCCAGCCATTTTCACAGAAGCAATCCCGTTCGCTCCCGATTGTTTTACTTGATTTTGACTGATTTTGCAAGGCCCACATAATATTGTGTTCTATTGCTGTAAAAACATGGAACCTACCAAAAGAAAGATTAAAGTCTCTTCTTTCATCAGGGAAAAAAGTATATTTCTATCCGTTTCCGTTTTGCAGCAATTAGCATTAGAATATAGCCAAGTTTCATCATTATTCACATATCTATTTAGAATTGTGAGTAATTGAGCTTTTTTTTCAACATGGCCCAGGTTGAGCTCCTTTGCTCTGCTGCCACCAGCTGGCCGTTTGTGTAATAACTACCATTTCTGCAACCGTTCTGTGTAGTTGAGAGGCAGCATCAAAGCCTTCTGTATGCTCTAGCATAAAAAAAACAAAAAAACGTATAAATACGTCTTTGGGACACTTAAAACATTTCAAACGTTTTTATACGTTATTGGGAGCAAATGAGTTAAAACACAATTTGCTCACCAAAAGGCAACTTTAGGCAGTGCGTCTGTGCATGCGTTTTAGACAGCGGTCGCAGCAGCAGCAACGGCAACAAAGGCGAGCGTCTGGGCGCACAGGTGATGTCACTTCCTGCCTCCGGCGACCCTTACGAGAGCAGTGGCCCCAAAGAACTCGGTGAGGAGCCGCCTCTTGCAGAATGTCTCGCTCGACATGACGATGGCGTTAATAAAAAGCTGTCTGTGCGTATAGACGCCTCCTATGCGGACCCACTGGGGCCCCTGACGGAGCGACCCAAGACGGGGGCCAAGGTGCGGCTGGACGACGACGACTTCGCTGATGAAGATCTCGGAGATGAGCTGCTGCCTGAGTAGCTTTGTCGCATCCGCTAAAAACTGTCAGAAACTGGTTTGCACACAAAAGCCACCAACACCGATTTTACTGATCGGCACGAAATTGGCTGAGTGAACAAGAAGTGGCCCGTTTTGGTTTGAAACGGCCATTTTGAGGATGAAATGTATGAAAGGGGCTGAGAAAGTTAGGAAAAAAAATCTTCATGGAAAAAAAGGGGTGCGGTTTGTTTGCACCTTAAATTATTTTTGTATTAGTGACAATTATTATTGTATATTATATATAAGTACAACTGTCCACCAAAAAAAAAAAAAATGCATTATTGATACACAGTAGGCGCTGAGAAGAAGAAGAAAAAAAATCTGCCTTTACAGACGTTCATTTTTAATGGACAATATTAGAGAAGCATTTAATATAAAGAGCTGTTGACCCTTTCAAATAACACCACTTAAAATTTTCCAAGGAAAAGTAACACATTTACTGTCATCCTAAACACAAAAAAAGTTACATTTTGTGTATATCGAACAACCACATGGTTTGACCTTATAGCAAGCTGTTTAGCTTAAAGAGGAAGTCCACCTTAAACTTTTCTTGACATTAATATGTGTGACCTCACTAGCCTAAACTTGAGATTCTGATTAATTTTATATTTGTGGAATATGAGTTATGAAGCACAATCAAGCCCTTTTTATCCATCTCGGGCGGCCATTTTGCCACTTGCTGTCGACTGAAGATGACATCACAGTTGCTCAGGGCTCAGGCAATGACCAATCACAGCTCACCTGCTTTCTGAAGCTGTGCTGCGATTAGTTGATATCTGAGACCTGAACAACTGTGACAAAATGGCCGCCTTCGGATATTGATAAAAACTGCTGGATTTTGCTGCTAAACTCATATTCTACTAATGTAATATTACCCAGAATACCGTATTTAGACTAGTAGGGCTGCAAAGAACATATTATTGTCAAACGTTTTGGGGGTTGACTTTTCTGTTAATGATTAATATAATTGCAGAGACAGTTGTGAAACTCTTTTTACTGTGCATCTTAAGTCTGTCCAATGCGCTCACAGCAAAATGAGCAGCAGTGTCCAAACCAAAAAAATGTCAAAAACGGTTTAATTCTGTACAGTCTATTTGATTATGCAATTACTGTTTTTTATAAAGTCAATATTTATAATATAGCCTACAACTATTTTTTCTTATTGAAAACACTTTTTTGGGGGAGGAGGCAGGAATGGTTTCATGGCCTTTACATTCATTTAAATGGGGATAGATGACCGGAGATACAAAAGTTTTGAGCTAACTATGAGCATGGTCACAGAATGAATTTGAATTGAACGGAAGAGGATTAAGACCAGTGAAGAGAGAGAGAAAAAAAAAAAAAGTCTGGCAGGATTCTCACTTTACTCTCAGAATTCTCATTTTAAAGTCAGAATGACTTTAATCTCAGATTTATGACTTTAAAGTCAGAATTCTGAGAATTCTGACTTTAAAGTGAGAATAATAGTAGCACTAATAGTCAGAATTATGACTTTAAAGTCAGAATTCTGAGAATAAAGCGAGAATCCTGCCAAACTCGAGCTTTATTTGATCCCTAACAAAGTGGCATGTGGGTGTAAATTTGCATTAATAAGCTCATCCGTAATCATCAGTCATTTCAAGTCATTTTGTGCATGGACACAGTTGAATCCAAGGGAGCACCATACAGCTGCTCCCATGCCGTGTTGCACCTCCCACTCCCACGCGAGATGTTTCTCTTCTTAGCTGCGTGGACGAGGACACAAGCTCTCACTCGCACTCGCAGCCTCAAGTGCAGGCGCCGAGAGTGCGATGGGACCACTCGTTAGCACTTAAACCGCCGCACCGGGAAGCTCGCCATGCCTCTCAGGCTCCGCGTGCTGCTGCTGCTTCTCCTCGCCGCCAGCGGCGCAGCTGCGGTGGGTGGCCGCGTGAGGAAGAAGGTGGCCCGCACCCGCTCGTGTCTGGACCTTCCCGAGGAGATCCTGGAGCAGATGTTCGGCCGCCTCTCGGTCGGCGTGCTGAGCGCTTTCCACCACGCCCTGCAGCTGGAGCCCCGAGACAGGGTCAACCTCAGCTGCCCCAGCGCCGCCTCCGCGCGTACGTCGGCGGGGGACGGCAAGAGCAAACTCCCGGTCAATCTGCTCAGCGTCTCCCCTTGGGCTTACAGGTGACAACTCATACACGTGATACTATATAATACATATTGTATTATGTATGTTTATATATTTTGCATGTTTGTTTGTGGCTCGAGCTATTTTGATTATTTGGGTCTCTGATTCCTTCCTAGTGTACAGTTTTAGGAGGAAAATACTGTGATACAGGAATAATTGAATCCTTATGATAAAACAAACCAGCATTGATATTATTTACACATTGACTGTTGTCTGTTTTTTTGTATCAATATTGCAATACTGTTTATCCATGGAGAAATATTGCAGTTTCATATTATGAGTTACTCTATGAATTTAATTTCCACACTAGTTTTACACTGTAGAGGTAATGGTAATTGCACGTCCACTACAGTTGGTGGCAGTGGTGGTCTCAATGTCAGTGTGCGTTGGGGATATTAGCTCCTCTGCCGATGTCTACTTAAAATAATTTTATAGACAAATAATACTACTTATAGTTGCAGTAGAGGGGGGGGGATATTTTCTTATTTTGGGAGGGGTAACAAAAAATAGAGAAGCACTGCAGTAGCATCGAATATTGATGTCTAATGTTTACATTCATTTCGAATTTGTGATGTTTTAGGTTATATTTTTTGTATCACGGTATCATGATACAATCGGTATCGTGATACTTTGAATATCAATGGTGATATACTGATATTGTCAGTTACTTTGCAGCTGCCACATTTGTAGGGATGGGACAAAATGTCGATACTGTGGTTTATCGTATCGTTTCTGTGACTATTCAACTGGGGTAGCAAGGTTTGTTTTTTTTGTAGTAATGGGAAAATGAAGCACTTGCAATATATTTTTTTTACTCTATAATGGTGCTCTTGATTTAAATATAAAGGCTAGTACAATGAAAATTGATTACATTTCCACTGCATCTTTAAACCAAGACCACCATCTAGGGGAGAAAAAAAATATTGCAAGTGCTGTGACATAGTATTGTGAATGACTGTAATTGTGGAACAAATATCAATATTGAAGTACTATATAATTAGCTTAAGATCAGTCATTGATATCATGGCTACAATAATATCAAAGTTTGTGACGATTTTGTTGTTTTGTTGGACTGTATCATGATACCGTACTGATACTTGCCCATACCGTTTGTTACCTGCCTGTTTTCAGGATTTCATACGACCCGAGCCGATACCCTCGTCACATCCCGGAGGCGTACTGCCTGTGTAAAGGCTGCCTGAGCGGACCTCAGCGGCAGGAGAGCCAGCAGTATCGCAGCACTCCGGTCTACGCTCCCTCCGTGGTCCTCAGGCGGTCCGGTTCCTGCGTGGGAGGTCGCCACTCGTACTCGGAGGTGTACGTGTCCATCGCGGTGGGCTGCACCTGTGTTCCACTGCTGGACAAGGACCGGGCCCACCAGAACGCCACCAGGACTCTGGACTCTTGGAGGATGGCGAGGTCCAAAGCTGCACGAGCTTGGGGATGAAGATAAGTCGTCAGCCGATTATTACTGCTCATAACATTGCATAGCTGATACTTTATGTAAATAAACAGGGGTCACAGGGGTCATCTTCCACTTTCATGTCAAATACTCAATAATTGTAGCGCGCCCCCATGTGGACAAACTGTAATACTTCTGTGACTGCCACATTCAATCCACCGGAATTCCTGGAGCGCAGTGGACCCCATGTTTGTATTTCACATGTTCAACTTTTTGCAGATGTTTTTTTTTTTTGTTTTTTTTTCTTTAGTTTTATTTTTGGCTCCTTGTTATTCACAGAAACCCATGCTTAGTCACAATTGGATTTTTTGGTTTTTATTAATTCTTAGTTTTTATTTTATTTTATTTTTTTTAGCTGTAGTATTCATTTTAGTCTTTTTAATTTTTTAAATTCTTTTTTTAATTTTTATTAGCCGTAATATTCATTTTAGTTTTTTTTTTTTAATAATATATGTAGTATTTGTAAAGTACAAAAAAAAAAAAAAAAAGGTTTCTAAGTATATTGTAATAGGATAAAGTGCACTACAATTCAGCAGTGACAGTTTGACCTTCGTTCTTCTGTACAGCAGTACGCCAATACCGAAATACAAAATGCAAAATGAACCTCAAAAGCTCATGTATGAGCTTAATTGACAAAGATGTAAATGAAGGACATTTTGACTATAATTATAGTTTTTATATTTATTTCAGTTAATTTTAGGTTTTCTGTAAGCATTTTTTTTTTGTTAACTAAAATGTCTTTGCAATTTTTGTTGTTTCGCTTTCATTAAGTATTATAACCTTGGCGCACACATACATACGCAGGTTGTTTGCATCACTAAAGCTCATGTGACATCACAGTATCTGCACGGAAGATTGAATAAAGTTCAAGCTGATGACATCATAAAGATGGCCACGCCTCCTCTATTTTATTCAGTTTGCATTATTCGTTCATTCATGATCCGTCCTGCTTATGTTAGCGTTGATCTGAATGGCTCACAACATCATTTTCAGTTTCATTAAAAGCATCTTAAGGAGACCCAAATGAGCAATCGGCCCTTGAGTGTGAAGGAGGATGAGGACCTCTATTCCGGCTACAATGACTACAATCCACTTTTTGACTGCAAGGTGAGATCTTTTTTTTTAATAATCACTCTGTAGTAAGTGTACATGATAAGCTATTTTTCATTTTGAAAGGAGTTGGAAAACGATACCAGCTTCCAAGAAGCAATCAAGAGCAGTCAGGGAAAAAGAGTACATCTACAACCAGTCTGTATTATTATTATTATTATTATTATTATTAGTCTGACTTATTGTCATTATATTGAAGCTATGTCTTCACTTTCCATATAGATTAATGGACATACTGCTGACTCTTCCACAGGGGGGCAACCTTTAACTTCTTCCTCTGGAGTAAGTGCGTGTGTGCGCTTGTTTCATGGATGCGTGTGTGTGTGTGTTGAAAGACCATGTCAGCATAAAAAAAATGAGCACTTGTTTTTGTTGGCAGGGTCGTACCCCCATGCCGTCATCAGCAAGTCGACCGATGACAACAGCTGTGCAGGTAAGCCATGCTAGCGTAAAAAAAAACAACAACAACAGAAGGGACTCGAAATGGAGCCCAGAGGAACCCCAGGAAGGAAGTTACAGATGAAACTTCTTTACGAACAATTTGTTGTATCATAGCCGAGTGGAGCAGCTCGTCCCATGTCTGCCATCAGTGCCGCAGGTTATACCTCCTCTCCCACGCGAGGTGAGTCCAACCAAATTGTTGGTATTATATGATAGTCCATATAATGAAATCGTTTTAGGCCCACTCTTTGATCCCCTGGGCCAGTCTAGAGGCCCTGCACCTCCACTGGAAGAAAAGAAAGACAACACGTGAGTGGACATAATTAGCTGTGATGCTAACCATGTTTGACTTGTGTCTCATTTTGTTATCGTCGTCGTCGTCTTAGGCCCGAAGAGAAGCTCAAGCTCCTGGAGAAGAACGTGAACGACTTGATCAGCGAAAGCTGCGTGGCGCAAAGCACCGGCAACTCACAACTGGTCAGATTCTTGTCCAAAGTGGCCCAATGATTCTCTTGTCTGCATGAGTTACTACCTTTTCAATTGTTGTCTATCGTGAGTGATGCATCAACTAATACTTATCTTTTAGAGAATCATTTTGTATGTTGCGTTTTTGACAGGCGCTGGAGAAGGCACGGGAGGCCGGCAGGAAGGAGCGAGCGCTGGTGAGACAGAGGGAGCAGTCTGAGCGTGCGGAAGAAATCAATGAGAATCTCACCTACGCTGTGAGTGCGACTACAGTCGGGGGCCCGATGTCACTGTTGGCCGTTAACACCACGTGTTGTCGTCTTTGCTATCAGGTGCTGCTCAACCTGGCTAACCAATATGAAAACAATGAGATGTACCCTGAGGCTCTGAGCAGCTATGGTGAAATTGTCAAAAATAAGATGTTCACTAATGGAGGTGGGTATGCTCATGGTGGACACTAGGGATGTAACGATATCCAAACATCACGATACGATATTATCACGATATGAAGGTCACGATACGATAATTATCACAATATTGTGGGGGCGTTCACAATATTGTAAAAAAGAGCTCATACTAAAAAAAAAAAGAAAAAAGAAAGCACAATATTGTGCTTCTGTACGTAACAGCAATGCATATAAACCACCTACAATCTCTCATAACAATATTGAGGCACTTGCTTGCTAATGCAAGCTCATATTGATCGCTTCACAAGCAAATTAGGTTCCCCTTCATCTGACGATTAGCATAGATTTTAAACATAGGACAAAACATCCCTAATGAAAATTAAATTGCACTAATAAAACAGCCACTAGATGGTGCTAGAACTGCACAAATGGAAATCAACCTGACCTTTTTTTTTAACAGATGTATTCCTTTTAAATATTGATAACATGATGATGACGATATTTTGACAGTTTTAATATCGCAATATCACGATATTGCCCTTATTGTGACATTCCTAGTAGACACGGCTCTTAAATTTCATGTCACAAAGTGAAAGTAGTTTCTGGGGCTGAATTTTCAAACAATGGCCGTAAAATGTCCGCCTCAACGTAAAATGACGGACCACTTGTGCATTTTCAGCAATGATTGCTTCTTGAGATTTTTTCCTCGATATACTCATGATAGACACATCTAACAAATTTCATGTTGCTCAATGAAATTGGCTTTGGGGGCTGAATTGTCAAATCAATCTTAGTTTTATTTTAATTATTAAAATTTCAGCTGTCAAACTCATATTAATTCAGTGGCCATTTTCATCCAACTTTGATCTAAAGTGGGCCACATTGGTATGTCTGTGACCTAATCAGTTATAAATAACAACAGCCAGGTGAAAATATTTACTGTTTTTGTGTGTGCAAATAATTAAAAGTCCCTTATGAAATGTATTATCCTAGTCTAGAACAATCTGAAATTTCTTAACATTGCATCAAATTCCAACTAAAAGACAAATTTAAAGGTATATACTTGACTCATTGAGCCATTTTCAGCACTAAAAAGTTCATATTTTTATCTATAATTAATGTGGTAACTTTGTTATTTTTCATGTACAGTTAATACCTTTTAAAAAAAAAAAAAAGAAGTCATTTTTCTACTTGCTGTCGACTGATGATGACATCACCTGTGCTGAGGAAGTAGGTAACGAGCAATCATGGCTCAGTTTACTGACCAAACGCAGAAAACAGGTGAGCCATGATTGGCCGTTACCGACTTCCTCAGCGCAGGTGATGTCATCAGTTGACAGCAAGTAGAAAAAATACTTTTTAAAGGTATTAATTGTACAGGGGAAAATAATGAAGTTGTCAAATTCATTCTGGACAAAATATTAACTTTTCACTGCTGAAAATTGTTCAGTGAGTCAAGTATCCCTTTCAGAATGTCATGTAAGTGGTTGTCAGTGCGCCCTCCAGTGGGCACAATTAGCAACAACAATTAATTCCAGTGAAAAACTGCAGTTTGTGTTCTATACTTGCGGGTCAAATTGAACCCCCTGGTGGGCCAATTCTGGCCCGCCTTCCTTACATTTGAGATGTCAAACGTCAAATATGTCAAACTGTTTTAAAATGACTGCTTCAAATCAAAATGGCTGACTTTGTATGTCTTTTTCAGACATATGACTTTTGTAGCCTCGTGATAGGCGTGGCTACCAAATGTCATGTTGTGAAAGTTAAACTGGCTTTGGGAGCAACAAGTTGAATGTTGTGGAACTCACATCAGTCTCTCATCTTTCTTACAAGTAATAGGCTACAAAATTTGAAATGATTTTGCCGCTGTTGTTGTGCATTGAGGCTGTCTGAGGATAAACATGGCCAACATCTGGGTGAAGCAGAAGAACTACCCGCAGGCCATCAAGTACTACCGCATGGCGCTGGACCACATCTCGGATGACTACAGGCAGATGAGGATCAAGATCATGCAGAACATCGGCAGCGTCTTCGTGCTGCTGGGCCAGTACTTGGACGCCGTGGCGTCCTTCGAGCACATCATGAGCAACAGTGCCAACGTAAGGACCGGCTACAACCTGGTCCTCTGCTACTACGCCATCTGCAACACCGACGGCATGAAGAACGCCTTCCGCAAGCTCCTCGCCGTGCCCCTCAATGTGCAGCACGAAGACAAGTACATCGCCGCTAACGTGAGGGAAACGCTTACCGCTATTGTTTTTGTTCAATTAGTGAAAACTCACAAAATAACACAAACTAAAATTAAAAACAATTGAACAAGCAGTTTCAAGAAATAAAGTAATATTTGAAAAAAAAGAAAAGAAAAAACTATAACTGAAATTACATTTTTTTTTTATAAAACTAACTATATAGTTTTATGAAAATGTCTTTGTCAATTAATATCATACATGAGCTTTCGAGGTTCATTTGAAATGTGTTTATTTTTGGTATTGCTGTAGATCTGTAGCTACAGAAGGAGAATTATAGTTTACTTCACATTCTTACACAATACTTAGTGGACATGTTTTTGTTTATTTTTATCTTGCATTCAACAAATAGCCTACTCCATATATTGAACAAAATGCTAAAGCTAAGACTAGAATTATTGTAAGATACGTGTGCATAACACTCATTAAAAAAAAAAAAAAAAAAAAAAAAAAAGAAAACCTAGTCCTAATTATACGTACAAAGGCTGAATAACAACCGAAATTTTTTTCACATTCTCTATAGACTTTTACCTTGTTGTTGTTTAAAAATAAAACACATTGAAAAAAATATAATAACTGATTTATAGTGCATTCATACACAATGTAACTGTTTCACATACTGCAATTAAATGTCCAACACTTAAAAGCAGTTACAGAGAGTTAGATTTATAAACACAAAAAACACAAAAAACTAGATTACTAAAATGACTAAATGAGCGTACAGTGTGAGAACAAGATTTTAGAAAACATTTTAAAAAATACTTTGGGGAAAAAGAGTATAGTTTTGAACCTGAAATTTAAATGCAGTTACACTTTATTGTTAGGTTTTAAATCTTTATTCATTCATATTATTCAATATTCACGCTGATAATAAAGGATACTAGCTAATCAGTGGACTGTATTAAACACAAGTCCAGAGTAAATTTATTGGTTATTTTACTGTAATAAAACGTAAACTAAAACAAAAAAATAGACACTAACAAACTTGCTATGAAAACAAATGAAAACAAACTGATTAAAAAGTCAGAACGACATAGAAAAGTAACTATAATAAACAATCCGCGATTGTGTGCGTGCGCTCTCTTTTATTGTGTAAATATGTCAAATAAAATGTGTAAAAACGTGCGTTTGTGTTGTAAACACTGTGTCGTGTTTCAGGATGACATCAAATCCAAAATGTTGATGGAGGTCATCAAGGACGACAAGCTGCACCAAATGGAGACAGCCTTGTAACAATGCTTTCATACATTCCAACACATCACATTACAGTTGACCACAACATAAAAAAAAAAAAAAAATGTGTCATGTTTTTTCCGTCCCTGGCAGGAAAGCTCGCGCTGAGAAGTACGTGCTGACCTCCGCCAAGCTTATCGCTCCGGCCATCGAGACTTCTTTTGCAGCTGGATTTGACTGGTTTGTTGCTTTTTTTATGTTTGATAATTGGTGGCCTGCTTTTATTTATTTTTTCCCCATTTCCTCCTCATGCCCCTTCACCTACCAACATCCAAAATTTGTGTCTACAGTGGTGGTTCCTTCTATTGTCTAACATACATATCTGTGATGAAAATATTTCACTTGTCTTTCTGTGTGAACTAATCTTTTATTTTTAGTTATTATATTGAATTATATTATTTTGTACTATTGTTTTTTTAACTTGTAATTATTTATTATTACTATTCTTTTGATTATTTTATTTATTTTATTAATTATTATTTTATTATGTATTGTGTATTTTATTATTTTTATTTATATATTTTTATTTTCTTTATTATTTAATTAATGAAACCTTTTTTGCGTGAAAAGTGCGTAGACTTGGTGAAGAATTCTTTGTAACACAATATCTGTGATGAAAATATTTCACTTGTCTTTCTGTGTGAAAGAATCTCTTTTATTTTTATTTATTATTTTTAATTGTATTATAATATATTATTTTGCATTATAATTGTTTTTTTATTTTTTATGTATTATTATTATTATTATTATTATTATATTTATTATTTTATTATTGTATTTGTTATATATATATTTTTTTTATTTATATGAAAGGTGCGTGGACTTGGTAAAGAATTCTCCGTATGTGGTGCTGGCCAACGACCTGCAATTGAAAAAGGCCATGACCTTCTTCAGACATATGTACTTTGACCAGGTCAGACACTCCTTAAAAGCGCAGTATCACATCATTGATATAAGACTGACGTGGAGTTTTTCCTGTAGGCCATGAAAATCCTCAAGGAAGTCACCAAGCAGGAGAGCCGAGTCAAAAGCGCCGCAGCCAACAACCTCTCCAGCCTCTTCATCCTGGTAACCACTTCATTTCAATTACCACCGGAATTCCCGTAAAGGTTCCCCTGGAAAGGACGCGCTCAAACGCTAGTTCTTTCCGCGGTTCCAGGAGAAAGACTACAAACAGGCCGAGCACTACGCCGACCTGGCTATGAACGCCGACCGCTACAACCCGGGAGCCTTCGTGTGCAAAGGCAACACGGAGTTCCTCAAGCAGGACTACGCCAAGGCGACAGAGTTCTTCAAAGAGGCGCTGAGGAACGACTCATACTGCACCGAAGCGCTCAGGAACCTGGGTAACCTCCAACTAGAAAGACACACCTTCTTGTTCTTCTGCATAGAGAAACTGCGACCTTTTTTTTTTTTTTTTTTTTTTTCCAAGGTCTCACGTACAAGAAGCTGAATCGTTTTAACGACGCGCTGGACTGCTTCCTGAAGCTTCACGCCATCCTCAGGGACAGCGCCGAGGTCATGTATCAGCTGGCTGACATGTATCCTCCTTCAACATCAGCACGCCAAGCTGGGGATTAAATTGGACTGTTTTTTTTTCTCAATATTTGCCAAATTTCTTTATTTACAAATGAAGACATTACAGCGTAAGACAAAAACATTCAAATTTAAAAAAAATGTACAATTTAATCAGCCGCTGCTTATCTTACATGATTCTTGCTAAAATCTGTACCAAAGTTTCAAATTTGCAAGATTTTTTTTTTGTAACCTAGTTTGCAGTAACTTCAACAATAGTTGAACAAATTGTTGTGTATATGCATGTGAATATCGGAATCGTCATGGCGCTACAAAACAACCTATCAGTCAGGCCTTAGTATTTGGTCGATGTTTTTTTTTTTTTTTTTTTTTTTTTTTAAATCTTTAACTGCGTCAGCTACGAGCTCCTGGAGGACCCCCACCCGGCGGTGGAATGGCTGATGCAAGTCACCAGCGTGGTCCCCAATGACCCCAAGGCTCTGGCCAAGCTGGGGGATCTGCACGACCTGGAGGGGGACAAGTCGGAGGCCCTATATTACTACTGCGAGGTACACGCACACACAATGTCTCTGTTGTGTCCTGTAAATACCATACAGGGATCTTTCATTTTATTTTTATTTATTTATTTTTGTTGTATACACTTGACTGGTCCAAGATATTTCCATAAAAAATCCCGTTGTCATGAGTCAGGAATGAGTGAATCATTCTGAATGCAGCAACTGTCGATGAGGGCCATTTTGGGACTGTTCCCTAACACAGTCGACATGATGATGATGATTATGATGATGATGATGATGATGTCGTTACTTCCTTTGGTAGTCCTTCCAGCTGTTCCCGTGCAACGTGGAGGTGATCGAGTGGTTGGCGGCCTACTACGTGCAGACGCAGCTCTTCGAGAAGGCCGTTCACTTCTTTGACCGAGCCATCCTCATGCAGTGAGTCGACAGCAGGGAAATGAACGCCATTTTATGACGTCTACACATGCACAAAATTATTGTTTTGTGTGTGTGTGTGTGTGTGTGTACATTTTTTATTCAATATATCCATTTACTTTTGAGATAAAAAAAAAATAACATTGAAAAATCATAACTCACTAAATTTGGAGAGTTGTTTTTAAATTTACAATTTTTTTTTATAACAATTGACAAAAAAAAATTTTTATGACATCTACACAACCACAAAATTAATGTTTTTTTTTGTGTAAATTTTTTAATTAATATATCCATTTACATTTGAGATTAAATCAACTCGCTAATTTGGAGAGTCGTTTTAAAATTTACAATTTTTTATAAGAATCAACAAAAACAAACACCATTTTATGATGTCTACACAAGCACAAAATTAATGTTTTTGTGTGTGGATTTTTTATATCCATCCATCCATTTACATTTGAGATAAAAAAAAAAAAATAGAAAAATCATAACTCACTAAATTTGGAGTCATTTTAAAATGTACATTTTTTTTATAAGAATAAAAAAAAATAAACACCATTTTATGATGTCTACAGAAGCACAAAATTAATGTTTTTTTGTGTGTACATTTTTTATTCAATACATCCATTTACATTTGAGATAAAAAAAAATAGAAAAATCATAACTCACTAAATTTGGAGAGTCGTTTCTAAATTTAAATATTTTTTTATAAGAATCAACAGATGTAGTGAACAGAAATATTAAAACCATAAAATGTTATTTTTTAAAATAAAGCAAAAGGATCAAGTGACAATATATTCAAATATAGACCAAGTGAAGAAGTTTTTTAAATGCATAAAAAATAGCTGTTGAAATATATTAAAACCAAGAAATGTAAGAAGAAAAATCAAAGGCTCAGTGAAAAAAAACATTAAAATATAAACTGTTGCTCATTTAAATCCAATACCAAATGAAAGTTTGTAAAACATTTTTTTTTTTTTACAAAATAAACTGCATTTAAAATATAAAATGTTTAATTAAAAAATTAACTATATTAAAATATTGCATGCAGTTCCCTTTTTAAAAACAAAAATTAAAATACCAAATAAAAATGTTTAAAAAAAATAGTAACAAAACAGAAAAGAAGCAGTGATTTTTTTAAGCAGTACAAAAAAAAAAAGTACATGAAATTAATATTGAATTCCTTATTGTAACCTATATATTCCTTCCTTATTATTCTGAAATTGTTGAGTTGATGTTGACCGTTTGTCGTTGTGCTCTTCAGACCGAGCGAGGTGAGGTGGCAGCTGATGGTGGCCAGCTGTCACAGGAGAAGCGGTCAGAAATTTTACCCGCATCGTCGTCACACCGACGACACGCTTCCACATGACGCCAGCTACTCTCAACTTGTGCTTCTTCTTTCTTTCTTTCAGGAGACAGACCGAAAGCTCTTGAAACCTACAAAGAAATCCACCGCAAGTTCCCGGAAGATGCGCAATGTACGCCATTTTGTCTTCGCAGCACAAATTGGCCACTCTTTATAGTGTTTTTTTGTGTAGGTCTCCGCTTTTTGGTGCATCTGTGTCAGTCCATGAGCCAGCTGGAAGGTCACGACTACGCCAGCAAACTCAAGAAGGTGGAGAAGATGGAGGAGCTCAGAGAACAAGTACGCACGCTGTCATCTTGACTTCCTGTGGCAGCCTATAAGCAAAATTAACTTTAATGTATCACTTTTTGTGGGCCACTGTTAGTTTTGATGTTCACACTGTTGTATCTTCTTGCTGATTTTTTATTTTTTTTTCCCCCTCCAGAGAGCAAAGGCAGACCGAGAAGGAAGTACAAGAAGCAAAAGAACAGACAATGCAGACATGACTGTTGGTCAGTACTTGCTTGACTGGCGATATTGTTTGTTTTGTTTTTTACATATCGACACCCAAATATGAGTTATTACCTGGCCGAGTTAAGCTGGGAAGAAATTCAGTTTTCTAATTTCCATTTCAATTTTATGGAAGCGTATTGCATTCACTTGTAAAAAACAAACAAAAAAACAAACCTCCTGTTTTTCTGACTAATTTTTTGGGGCAGCTTTGTTTTTTTGAGTATTTTTTTTTTTATTTTTCTGTTTTTCTGACTTTTTTTTGTTTTGTTTTACCGAATATTTTTTTCTGTCATTACAAAAATATTTTTAAAAAACAACAAAAAAAACGTGAAGATTTATTCAGAAAAACAGGAAAAAATATTCAAAAAAAAAAACAGAAATTTTTTTTTTTTAGAAAAACAGAATAGAAATTATTCCAAAAACACAGAGCACCAACTCCTGTTTTTCTGAGTTATTTTTTTTTTTACCTTGACTTGTTGCAGACCACTGACCTGTATATATGACTGGATAACCAATAGCCCATACACGCCAGTGCAAGCGGTTGAAGTCACAGGGCGGCCATCTTGTTACTCCCACCTCGCGAGCAGGCAGTTAGTACAGGGCCAGAGGGTTTGTGCCAGGGTGTTCACTATTTTTTAACAAGGGAAAAACAAAACGGCACAAAGCCCTCCCCCCACCCCGCCTCCGGCCTTATACTAATTACCTACGAGCTGTATATGTCTCATCTGTACGTATACCGTATAGTTTATACAGTAGTCTGCTCGCAAGGTGATGGTAACAAGATGGCTGCCCGGTGACTTCAACGGCTTGCACTAGCATGTATGAGCTATCGCTATTCAGCCTTATATACAGATCAGTGGTCTGCAACAGGTCACTTAGAGTTCAGAGGTTAAAAAAATTACTTTGAAAAACAGAAGTTGGGACTGTTTTTTTGGAATATTTTTTTTTTTTTAGTATTTTTTTCCCGTTTTTCAATTATTCTTTTTTTCTCCTGTTTTTTCTGAATATTTTTTTATGACAGAAAAAAAATATATATATATAAAAAATAAAAAACAGGAAAAAAATTACTCAAAAAAAGCAAAAAAAAATTAGTCAGAAAAGCAGGTTTTTTTTTTTTTTTATTCAAGTGAATGCAATACGCTTCCGTACAATTTGAGTTGTTTTGTTTTCAACTCAAATAACCTTATTCTCGTGTGTGTCTGTTTGTGCCACGTCGTTCTGTTGCGTTTCAGAAAGTGTTCCCAAAGGCGAGCGTGCAGTTGTCCCCGTGATGTCACTTCCTGCCTCCGGCGAGCCATACGAGAGCTGCGGCAGCCCCGAAGAACTGGGTGGGTGACCGCAGGCCCTCGGCCACATCGAATGGCGTCAATCAACGCTAGCGCGTCGGACATTTTGTGTTTGCGTAGATGCGTCCTACGTGGACCCACTGGGCCCCCTCGCCGACCAGCCCAGGACCGGAGCCAAGAAGCAGCTGGACGACGACATCTTTGCCGGGGAGGACCTCGGAGATGAGCTACTGCCTGAGTAGAAATCGTCATCATCATCATCATCATCATGTCAGTTGGGCTCTCAAAATGGCCTCACATCTATTTTATTTGAACCAGCCACATACAATATACACTTTAGTACATACAGGGGTGCACATGGCAAATACATAAATACAAAAGAAGTGGTACATACATACTGACTAGTAGATGTTAATGTGTCAACATATTTGCCACTATTGCCTTTTCTTTGCCAGCATCGTCCATTTGACGTGGTCATGTGACTCAACATCAGCCTCTGAACACGTCACTCATCGTCCAATCAGCAACCGGGACCTTCCGGGTGGGCCCCCTTTTTCCCGCTAATCAGCAGGACAACAACCGCGACGGGTAGTTGACGAAACATCGGAAGTCGTTGGACAAGTTGCGCTCGTGCTGAGGCAGGAAGTGACACACTTTCACGTCCAGGAGATCCCTGGCCAGGTTCTCCATGATGGCTCCTGAACAACAACACAATTAAATACTCATTATGCTAAGCTAAAAAGCTAACTTTTAGCCATTTTAACATATCCATACTGCACTATGCGACTTTGAATGAGCACTGATGCTAATGCAAACACAAAAAGGGACTATAAAAGGATGTGATCTTTTGTTGCTATGGCAACAAAAAAAAAGCTGCTACTCTTAATTTGTTTGGCACCAAAGTGTCTGAAGCAAATAGTTTAGGGTCCAATTAATTAGTGTTCTTTAATTAGTTAAAATGTACGTTAACGAGTGGAAATGGCGTCTCGCTCTCTCTCACCTGTGCACAGCAGCACTTTTCCTTTGCTGAGGTACTTGACAGTTTGGGCCACTTTGGTGAGACACTCCGCAGAGAGGTAAGGCGGGTCGGCCAGGACCACGTCGAAGCTGCCAGGCGCCACGCCGCGCTCCGCCAACGCCAGCGGATGCTTGTAGTCGTAGAAGACGAAGTCTTCGCCGTAGACGGCGAAGCGCCGGTCGTACTCCAGGACGACCACGGATGCGGGACGGCCGCCGGGGCCGAGCAGCTGCTTTAGCTTCTGGTAAACGCTGGGGGCGCTCACGCACGCAATCCTAAAGCATATGATATGCAGGGATGACGTTGACTGACATATATACTGTGCATTTGGAGGTAATACATGAGCTGTAACAGAGACGAGAAGGGAAAAGTGTAAACTAGGACAGCTGTGCTTATATGTAATAAGCGAAAGAAGTAAAGCTGCACAGCCTTTGCAGGGTTCTGTGTAAAAGGCACCGACTATGATGAATATAAATGTTGGTGGGTTTTTTGTTTACCTTCCACCTTCTCCAGCTTGGTTTAGAAGCTCCTCAGCCAATCGCGTAGCTGTGTCTTCAGTGTACCAGAATTGACTCATCCGCTACACAAACATAAAATATACATACATATATATATATATATATATATATAGTCCTCAACGATCTTACGTTACAACGTAAACGACGCTAAACGAACATGTACGTAACTTCCACACATCGTAGGCAGGGACAATCCAGCGTCACCACATTAGTTTGTAGCCTACCCAGTCCTCGCCAACGGCTCCCACGGCGAAGTGGTCATTGGCTGTGGGGGGGTCATTACGGTTTCCCTCGCCTCGGGTCTCCTCGTAAAACTCCTGCAGAGCTGCCAGCGTGTGAGCCGACAGCGTCGGGACGTCGTCGTCGTCGTCGCTGCTCATCCTTAACGACGGAGAACGAAGGTCGACATCATCTCGTCTACACAGAGCAAATTTGTAACATGGAGGAATTGTGTTTAAAGAAAATGTGAGGAAAAATAAAACTACTCAGTCGGCTGCTACTGTCACCTCGATGAGGCCATGCGTGAGGAGTCGCGAAGTGATGACGTCACTCAGCAGCCAGCCCGTGTTTCCCTATGGTACGTTCAAATAACATGGGGACTCGTAATTTCCAGTTCTTCTGAAAAGTAGCTGTCATCATAGCATGGTTCTTTAAAAACAAAAAAACAAAAAACGCCTTGCTATACATGGTCGTTTAAAAAAAGCCTTCCTATTAATAGTCGTTTAGAGAAAACGCCTTACTATTATTTTCTATAACAAAACACGTTTTTTGTTATAATAAAAAAAAAAATACTGATTGTGGATAGTTTGAGAACCAGTTTTAGGGTGACCGGGGGGACTCTCCCAACTGTGAAAACTTTAACTTTCTGATAAGTACTGATTAAACGCGAGACTGATTTGTTCTTTGAACTCAGACTCAAAATGTCGTCTTAACTTTTTTTTAAGTGTTTCGTGTTTACCTCGTGCACTTGGTTTTGTGCAAATAAAAATAAATATTTAATCTATGCAGATGAGGTTTGGTTTGTGTTGACCCTTCTCCCAGCACATGTTATTCCAATGACAGCTCATCACCAATCTCTGGAGAAGCATGATAACGATCCTCACCTGCTTTGGAATATGGAAACATCGAAAACAGGCTGGATAGTGTGCCCTGAGGACCAGTAAGGCGTTTTATTTTTGTAAAAAAAAAAAAAAAAAAGACCATTTATAGTAAGGCGTTTTATTTTTGTAAAAAAAAAAAACGACCATGTATAAGGCGTTTTATTTTTTGAAAAAAAAAAAAAACACGACCATGTATAGTAAGGCGTTTTATTTTTTGAAAAAACAAACAAACAAAAAAACGACCATGTATAGTAAGGCGTTTTAATTTTGGGAGAAAAAAAAACGACCATGTATAGTAAGGCGTTTTAATTTTGGAAAAAAAAAAAACGACCATGTATGGTAAGGCGTTTTATTTTTTGGGAAAAAAAAAACCGACCATGTATAGTAAGGCGTTTTATTTTTGGGAAAAAAAACCCGACCATTTATAGAAAGGCGTTTTATTTTTGTAAAAAAAAAAAAAAACGACCATGTATAGTAAGGCTTTTTATTTTTTGAAAAAAAAAAAAAAAAACGACCATGTACAGTAAGGCGTTTTATTTTATTTTTTTTTAAAAACGACCATGTATAGTCAGGCGTTTTATTTTTGGAAAAAAAAAAAACGACCATGTATAGTAAGGCGTTTTATTTTTGGAAAAAAAAAACGACCATTTATAGTAAGGCGTTTTATTTTTGTAAAAAAAAAAAAAACGACCATGTATAGTAACGCGTTTTATTTTTTGAAAAAAAAAAACAAAAAAAAAACGACCATGTATAGTAAGGCGTTTTATTTTTTGGAAAAAAAACAAAACAAAACGACCATGTATAGTAAGGCGTTTTATTTTTTGAGAAAAACAAAAAAACAAAAAACGACCATGTATAGTAACGCGTTTTATTTTTTGAAAAAAACAAAAAAACAAAAAACGACCATGTATAGTAAGGCGTTTTATTTTTTGAAAAAAAAACGACCATGTCGAGTAAGGCGTTTTATTTTTGGAAAAAAAACAACCATGTATAGTAAGGCGTTTTATTTTTTGAAAAAACAAACAAACAAAAAAACGACCATGTATAGTAAGGCGTTTTATTTTTTGAAAAAACAAAACAAAAAACGACCATGTATAGTCAGGCGTTTTATTTTTGGAAAAAAGAAAAAGAAAAAAAACGATTTTTTTTTAGAAAAAAAAAACGACCATGTATAGTAAGGCGTTTTATTTTTGGAAAAAAAAACAAAAAAAAACGACCATGTATAGTCAGGCGTTTTATTTTTGAAAAAAAAAAAAACGACCATGTATAGTAAGGCGTTTTATTTTTGGAAAAAAAACACAAAAAAAAACAAAAAAAACAAAACGACCATGTATAGTAAGGCGTTTTATTTTTTGAAAAAAAAAACAAAAAACGACCATGTATAGTAAGGCGTTTTATATTTTGGGAAAAAAAAAAACGACCATGTATAGTAAGGCGTTTTATTTTTGGGAAAAAAAACCCGACCATTTATAGTAAGGCGTTTTATTTTTGTAAAAAAAAAAAAAAACGACCATGTATAGTAAGGCTTTTTATTTTTTGAAAAAAAAAACAAAAAACGACCATGTACAGTAAGGCGTTTTATTTTATTTTTTTTTAAAAACGACCATGTATAGTCAGGCGTTTTATTTTTGGAAAAAAAAAAACGACCATGTATAGTAAGCCGTTTTATTTTTGGAAAAAAAAAAACGACCATTTATAGTAAGGCGTTTTATTTTTGTAAAAAAAAAAAAACGACCATGTATAGTAACGCGTTTTATTTTTTGAAAAAAAACAAAAAAAAACAAAACGACCATGTATAGTAAGGCGTTTTATTTTTTGGAAAAAAAACAAAACAAAACGACCATGTATAGTAAGGCGTTTTATTTTTTGAAAAAAACAAAAAAAACAAAAAACGACCATGTATAGTAACGCGTTTTATTTTTTGAAAAAAACAAAAAAACAAAAAACGACCATGTATAGTAAGGCGTTTTATTTTTTGAAAAAAAAACGACCATGTCGAGTAAGGCGTTTTATTTTTGGAAAAAAAACAACCATGTATAGTAAGGCATTTTATTTTTTGAAAAAAAACAACAAAAAACGACCATGTATAGTAAGGCGTTTTATTTTTTGAAAAAACAAACAAACAAAAAAACGACCATGTATAGTAAGGCGTTTTATTTTTTGAAAAAAAAACAAAAAACGACCATGTATAGTCAGGCGTTTTATTTTTGGAAAAAAGAAAAAGAAAAAAAACGACCATGTATAGTAAGGCGTTTTATTTTTGGAAAAAAAAAAACGACCATGTATAGTAAGGCGTTTTATTTTTGGAAAAAAAAACAAAAAAAAACGACCATGTATAGTCAGGCGTTTTATTTTTGAAAAAAAAAAAAAACGACCATGTATAGTAAGGCGTTTTATTTTTGGAAAAAAAACACACAAAAAAACAAAAAAAACAAAACGACCATGTATAGTAAGGCGTTTTATTTTTTGAAAAAAAATAACAAAAAACGACCATGTATAGTAAGGCGTTTTATTTTTGGAAAAAAAAACGACCATGTCGAGTAAGGCGTTTTATTTTTGGAAAAAAAAAACGACCATTTATAGTAAGGCGTTTTATTTTTGTAAAAAAAAAAACGACCATGTATAGTTGGGCGTTTTATTTTTTGAAAAAAAAAAAAAAAAAAAAACGACCATGTATAGTAAGCCGTTTTATTTTTTGAAAAAAAAACAAAAAACGACCATGTATAGTAAGGCGTTTTATTTTTGGAAAAAAAACAACCATGTATAGTCAGGCGTTTTATTTTTTGAAAAAAACAAAAAAAAAACGACCATGTATAGTAAGGCGTTTTATTTTTTGAAAAAAAAACAAAAAACGACCATGTATAGTAAGGCGTTTTATTTTTGGAAAAAAGAAAAAGAAAAAAAACGACCATGTATAGTAAGGCGTTTTATTTTTGGGAAAGAAAAAAAAACGACCATGTATAGTAAGGCGTTTTATTTTTTGAAAAAAAAACAAAAAACGACCATGTATAGTAAGGCGTTTTATTTTTGGAAAAAAACAACAACCATGTATAGTAAGGCGTTTTATTTTTTGAAAAAAAAAAAAAAAACGACCATGTATAGTCAGGCGTTTTATTTTTGGAAAAAAAACACACAAAAAAACCACCATGTATAGTCAGGCGTTTTATTTTTGGAAAAAAAAAAAAACGACCATGTATAGTAAGGCGTTTTATTTTTGGAAAAAAAAAACGACCATTTATAGTAAGGCGTTTTATTTTTGTAAAAAAAAAACGACCATGTATAGTAAGGCGTTTTATTTTTTGAAAAAAAAACCAAAAAACGACCATGCATAGTAAGGCGTTTTATTTTTGGAAAAAAAACAACCATGTATAGTCAGGTGTTTTATTTTTTGAAAAAAAAAAAACAAACAAAAAAAACGACCATGTATAGTAAGGCGTTTTATTTTTTGAAAAAAACAAAAAAAACAAAACGACCATGTATAGTAAGGCGTTTTATTTTTTGAAAAAAAAAAAAAAAAACGACCATGTATAGTAAGGCGTTTTATTTTTGGAAAAAAAAAACGACCATTTATAGTAAGGCGTTTTATTTTTGTAAAAAAAAAAAACGACCATGTATAGTAAGGTGTTTTATTTTTTGAAAAAAACAAAAAAAACAAAACGACCATGTATAGTAAGCCGTTTTATTTTTTGAAAAAAAAACAAAAAACGACCATGTATAGTAAGGCGTTTTATTTTTTGAAAAAAAAACGACCATGTATCGTCAGGCGTTTTATTTTTTGAAAAAAAAATAAATAAACGACCATGTATAGTAAGGCGTTTTATTTTTTGAAAAAACAAACAAACAAAAAAACGACCATGTATAGTAAGGCGTTTTATTTTTTGAAAAAACAAAACAAAAAACGACCATGTATAGTCAGGCGTTTTATTTTTGGAAAAAAGAAAAAGAAAAAAAACGATTTTTTTTTAGAAAAAAAAAACGACCATGTATAGTAAGGCGTTTTATTTTTGGAAAAAAAAACAAAAAAAACGACCATGTATAGTCAGGCGTTTTATTTTTGAAAAAAAAAAAAACGACCATGTATAGTAAGGCGTTTTATTTTTGGAAAAAAAACACAAAAAAAAACAAAAAAAACAAAACGACCATGTATAGTAAGGCGTTTTATTTTTTGAAAAAAAAAACAAAAAACGACCATGTATAGTAAGGCGTTTTATATTTTGGGAAAAAAAAACCCGACCATGTATAGTAAGGCGTTTTATTTTTGGGAAAAAAAACCCGACCATTTATAGTAAGGCGTTTTATTTTTGTAAAAAAAAAAAAAAACGACCATGTATAGTAAGGCTTTTTATTTTTTGAAAAAAAAAAAAAAAAACGACCATGTACAGTAAGGCGTTTTATTTTATTTTTTTTTAAAAACGACCATGTATAGTCAGGCGTTTTATTTTTGGAAAAAAAAAAAACGACCATGTATAGTAAGGCGTTTTATTTTTGGAAAAAAAAAAACGACCATTTATAGTAAGGCGTTTTATTTTTGTAAAAAAAAAAAACGACCATGTATAGTAACGCGTTTTATTTTTTGAAAAAAAACAAAAAAAAACAAAACGACCATGTATAGTAAGGCGTTTTATTTTTTGGAAAAAAAACAAAACAAAACGACCATGTATAGTAAGGCGTTTTATTTTTTGAAAAAAACAAAAAAAACAAAAAACGACCATGTATAGTAACGCGTTTTATTTTTTGAAAAAAACAAAAAAACAAAAAACGACCATGTATAGTAAGGCGTTTTATTTTTTGAAAAAAAAACGACCATGTCGAGTAAGGCGTTTTATTTTTGGAAAAAAAACAACCATGTATAGTAAGGCATTTTATTTTTTGAAAAAAAAACAACAAAAAACGACCATGTATAGTAAGGCGTTTTATTTTTTGAAAAAACAAACAAACAAAAAAACGACCATGTATAGTAAGGCGTTTTATTTTTTGAAAAAAAAACAAAAAACGACCATGTATAGTCAGGCGTTTTATTTTTGGAAAAAAGAAAAAGAAAAAAAACGACCATGTATAGTAAGGCGTTTTATTTTTGGAAAAAAAAAACGACCATGTATAGTAAGGCGTTTTATTTTTGGAAAAAAAAAAAAAAAAAAACGACCATGTATAGTCAGGCGTTTTATTTTTGAAAAAAAAAAAAACGACCATGTATAGTAAGGCGTTTTATTTTTGGAAAAAAAACACACAAAAAAACAAAAAAAACAAAACGACCATGTATAGTAAGGCGTTTTATTTTTTGAAAAAAAATAACAAAAAACGACCATGTATAGTAAGGCGTTTTATTTTTGGAAAAAAAAACGACCATGTCGAGTAAGGCGTTTTATTTTTGGAAAAAAAAAACGACCATTTATAGTAAGGCGTTTTATTTTTGTAAAAAAAAAAACGACCATGTATAGTTGGCCGTTTTATTTTTTGAAAAAAAAACAAAAAAAAAAACGACCATGTATAGTAAGCCGTTTTATTTTTTGAAAAAAAAACAAAAAACGACCATGTATAGTAAGGCGTTTTATTTTTGGAAAAAAAACAACCATGTATAGTCAGGCGTTTTATTTTTTGAAAAAAACAAAAAAAAACGACCATGTATAGTAAGGCGTTTTATTTTTTGAAAAAAAAACAAAAAACGACCATGTATAGTAAGGCGTTTTATTTTTGGAAAAAAGAAAAAGAAAAAAAACGACCATGTATAGTAAGGCGTTTTATTTTTGGGAAAGAAAAAAAAACGACCATGTATAGTAAGGCGTTTTATTTTTTGAAAAAAAAACAAAAAACGACCATGTATAGTAAGGCGTTTTATTTTTGGAAAAAAACAACAACCATGTATAGTAAGGCGTTTTATTTTTGGAAAAAAAAAAAAAAAACGACCATGTATAGTCAGGCGTTTTATTTTTGGAAAAAAAACACACACAAAAACCACCATGTATAGTCAGGCGTTTTATTTTTGGAAAAAAAAAAAAACGACCATGTATAGTAAGGCGTTTTATTTTTGGAAAAAAAAAACGACCATTTATAGTAAGGCGTTTTATTTTTGTAAAAAAAAAACGACCATGTATAGTAAGGCGTTTTATTTTTTGAAAAAAAAACCAAAAAACGACCATGCATAGTAAGGCGTTTTATTTTTGGAAAAAAAACAACCATGTATAGTCAGGCGTTTTATTTTTTGAAAAAAAAAAAAACGACCATGTATAGTAAGGCGTTTTATTTTTTGAAAAAAACAAAAAAACAAAAAACGACCATGTATAGTAAGGCGTTTTATTTTTTGAAAAAAAAACGACCATGTCGAGTAAGGCGTTTTATTTTTGGAAAAAAAACAACCATGTATAGTAAGGCATTTTATTTTTTGAAAAAAAACCAACAAAAAACGACCATGTATAGTAAGGCGTTTTATTTTTTGAAAAAACAAACAAACAAAAAAACGACCATGTATAGTAAGGCGTTTTATTTTTTGAAAAAAAAACAAAAAACGACCATGTATAGTCAGGCGTTTTATTTTTGGAAAAAAGAAAAAGAAAAAAAACGACCATGTATAGTAAGGCGTTTTATTTTTGGAAAAAAAAAACGACCATGTATAGTAAGGCGTTTTATTTTTGGAAAAAAAAACAAAAAAAAACGACCATGTATAGTCAGGCGTTTTATTTTTGAAAAAAAAAAAAACGACCATGTATAGTAAGGCGTTTTATTTTTGGAAAAAAAACACACAAAAAAACAAAAAAAACAAAACGACCATGTATAGTAAGGCGTTTTATTTTTTGAAAAAAAATAACAAAAAACGACCATGTATAGTAAGGCGTTTTATTTTTGGAAAAAAAAACGACCATGTCGAGTAAGGCGTTTTATTTTTGGAAAAAAAAAACGACCATTTATAGTAAGGCGTTTTATTTTTGTAAAAAAAAAAACGACCATGTATAGTTGGCCGTTTTATTTTTTGAAAAAAAAAAAAAAAAAAAAACGACCATGTATAGTAAGCCGTTTTATTTTTTGAAAAAAAAACAAAAAACGACCATGTATAGTAAGGCGTTTTATTTTTGGAAAAAAAACAACCATGTATAGTCAGGCGTTTTATTTTTTGAAAAAAACAAAAAAAAACGACCATGTATAGTAAGGCGTTTTATTTTTTGAAAAAAAAACAAAAAACGACCATGTATAGTAAGGCGTTTTATTTTTGGAAAAAAGAAAAAGAAAAAAAACGACCATGTATCGTAAGGCGTTTTATTTTTGGGAAAGAAAAAAAAACGACCATGTATAGTAAGGCGTTTTATTTTTTGAAAAAAAAAACAAAAAACGACCATGTATAGTAAGGCGTTTTATTTTTGGAAAAAAACAACAACCATGTATAGTAAGGCGTTTTATTTTTTGAAAAAAAAAAAAAAAACGACCATGTATAGTCAGGCGTTTTATTTTTGGAAAAAAAACACACACAAAAACCACCATGTATAGTCAGGCGTTTTATTTTTGGAAAAAAAAAAAAACGACCATGTATAGTAAGGCGTTTTATTTTTGGAAAAAAAAAACGACCATTTATAGTAAGGCGTTTTATTTTTGTAAAAAAAAAACGACCATGTATAGTAAGGCGTTTTATTTTTTGAAAAAAAAACCAAAAAACGACCATGCATAGTAAGGCGTTTTATTTTTGGAAAAAAAACAACCATGTATAGTCAGGCGTTTTATTTTTTGAAAAAAAAAAAAACGACCATGTATAGTAAGGCGTTTTATTTTTTGAAAAAAAAAAACAAACAAAAAAAACGACCATGTATAGTAAGGCGTTTTATTTTTTGAAAAAAACAAAAAAAACAAAACGACCATGTATAGTAAGGCGTTTTATTTTTTGAAAAAAAGAAAAAAAAACGACCATGTATAGTAAGGCGTTTTATTTTTGGAAAAAAAAAACGACCATTTATAGTAAGGCGTTTTATTTTTGTAAAAAAAAAAAACGACCATGTATAGTAAGGTGTTTTATTTTTTGAAAAAAACAAAAAAAACAAAACGACCATGTATAGTAAGCCGTTTTATTTTTTGAAAAAAAAACAAAAAACGACCATGTATAGTAAGGCGTTTTATTTTTGGAAAAAAAAACGACCATGTATCGTCAGGCGTTTTATTTTTTGAAAAAAAAAAAAATAAACGACCATGTATAGTAAGGCGTTTTATTTTTTGGAAAAAAAACAAAAAACAAAAAAAACGACCATGTATAGTAAGGCGTTTTATTTTTTGAAAAAAAAACAAAAAAAACGACCATGTATAGTAAGGCGTTTTATTTTTGGAAAAAAGAAAAAGAAAAAAAACGACCATGTATAGTAAGGCGTTTTATTTTTGGGAAAGAAAAAAAAACGACCATGTATAGTAAGGCGTTTTATTTTTTGAAAAAAAACAAAAAACGACCATGTATAGTAAGGCGTTTTATTTTTGGAAAAAAAAAACAACCATGTATAGTAAGGCGTTTTATTTTTTGAAAAAAAAACAAAAACGACCATGTATAGTCAGGCGTTTTATTTTTGGAAAAAAAACACACAAAAAAACCACCATGTATAGTCAGGCGTTTTATTTTTTGAAAAAAAAAAAAACGACCATGTATAGTAAGGCGTTTTATTTTTGGAAAAAAAAAACGACCATTTATAGTAAGGCGTTTTATTTTTGTAAAAAAAAAACGACCATGTATAGTAAGGCGTTTTATTTTTGGAAAAAAAACAACCATGTATAGTCAGGCGTTTTATTTTTTGAAAAAAAAAAAAAAAACGACCATGTATAGTAAGGCGTTTTATTTAAAAAAACAAAACAAAACAAAACAAAAAACGACCATGTATAGTAAGGCGTTTTATTTTTGGAAAAAAACAACAACCATGTATAGTAAGGCGTTTTATTTTTTGAAAAAAAACAAAAAAACGACCATGTATAGTAAGGCGTTTTATTTTTTGAAAAAAAAAAAACAACCATGTATAGTAAGGCGTTTTATTTAAAAAAAAAAAAAAAAACCAAAACAAAAAACGACCATGTATAGTAAGGCGTTTTATTTTTGGAAAAAAAACAACCATGTATAGTAAGGCATTTTATTTTTTGAAAAAAAACAACAAAAAACGACCATGTATAGTAAGGCGTTTTATTTTTTGAAAAAACAAACAAACAAAAAAACGACCATGTATAGTAAGGCGTTTTATTTTTTGAAAAAAAAACAAAAAACGACCATGTATAGTCAGGCGTTTTATTTTTGGAAAAAAGAAAAAGAAAAAAAACGACCATGTATAGTAAGGCGTTTTATTTTTGGAAAAAAAAAAACGACCATGTATAGTAAGGCGTTTTATTTTTGGAAAAAAAAAACAAAAAAAAACGACCATGTATAGTCAGGCGTTTTATTTTTGAAAAAAAAAAAAACGACCATGTATAGTAAGGCGTTTTATTTTTGGAAAAAAAACACACAAAAAAACAAAAAAAACAAAACGACCATGTATAGTAAGGCGTTTTATTTTTTGAAAAAAAATAACAAAAAACGACCATGTATAGTAAGGCGTTTTATTTTTGGAAAAAAAAACGACCATGTCGAGTAAGGCGTTTTATTTTTGGAAAAAAAAAACGACCATTTATAGTAAGGCGTTTTATTTTTGTAAAAAAAAAAACGACCATGTATAGTTGGCCGTTTTATTTTTTGAAAAAAAAAAAAAAAAAAAAACGACCATGTATAGTAAGCCGTTTTATTTTTTGAAAAAAAAACAAAAAACGACCATGTATAGTAAGGCGTTTTATTTTTGGAAAAAAAACAACCATGTATAGTCAGGCGTTTTATTTTTTGAAAAAAACAAAAAAAAACGACCATGTATAGTAAGGCGTTTTATTTTTTGAAAAAAAAACAAAAAACGACCATGTATAGTAAGGCGTTTTATTTTTGGAAAAAAGAAAAAGAAAAAAAACGACCATGTATCGTAAGGCGTTTTATTTTTGGGAAAGAAAAAAAAACGACCATGTATAGTAAGGCGTTTTATTTTTTGAAAAAAAAAAAAAAAAACGACCATGTATAGTAAGGCGTTTTATTTTTGGAAAAAAACAACAACCATGTATAGTAAGGCGTTTTATTTTTTGAAAAAAAAAAAAAAAACGACCATGTATAGTCAGGCGTTTTATTTTTGGAAAAAAAACACACACAAAAACCACCATGTATAGTCAGGCGTTTTATTTTTGGAAAAAAAAAAAAACGACCATGTATAGTAAGGCGTTTTATTTTTGGAAAAAAAAAACGACCATTTATAGTAAGGCGTTTTATTTTTGTAAAAAAAAAACGACCATGTATAGTAAGGCGTTTTATTTTTTGAAAAAAAAAACAAAAAACGACCATGCATAGTAAGGCGTTTTATTTTTGGAAAAAAAACAACCATGTATAGTCAGGCGTTTTATTTTTTGAAAAAAAAAAAAACGACCATGTATAGTAAGGCGTTTTATTTTTTGAAAAAAAAAAACAAACAAAAAAAACGACCATGTATAGTAAGGCGTTTTATTTTTTGAAAAAAACAAAAAAAACAAAACGACCATGTATAGTAAGGCGTTTTATTTTTTGAAAAAAAGAAAAAAAAACGACCATGTATAGTAAGGCGTTTTATTTTTGGAAAAAAAAAACGACCATTTATAGTAAGGCGTTTTATTTTTGTAAAAAAAAAAAACGACCATGTATAGTAAGGTGTTTTATTTTTTGAAAAAAACAAAAAAAACAAAACGACCATGTATAGTAAGCCGTTTTATTTTTTGAAAAAAAAACAAAAAACGACCATGTATAGTAAGGCGTTTTATTTTTGGAAAAAAAAACGACCATGTATCGTCAGGCGTTTTATTTTTTGAAAAAAAAAAAAATAAACGACCATGTATAGTAAGGCGTTTTATTTTTTGGAAAAAAAACAAAAAACAAAAAAAACGACCATGTATAGTAAGGCGTTTTATTTTTTGAAAAAAAAACAAAAAAAACGACCATGTATAGTAAGGCGTTTTATTTTTGGAAAAAAGAAAAAGAAAAAAAACGACCATGTATAGTAAGGCGTTTTATTTTTGGGAAAGAAAAAAAAACGACCATGTATAGTAAGGCGTTTTATTTTTTGAAAAAAAAACAAAAAACGACCATGTATAGTAAGGCGTTTTATTTTTGGAAAAAAAAAACAACCATGTATAGTAAGGCGTTTTATTTTTTGAAAAAAAAACAAAAACGACCATGTATAGTCAGGCGTTTTATTTTTGGAAAAAAAACACACAAAAAAACCACCATGTATAGTCAGGCGTTTTATTTTTTGAAAAAAAAAAAAACGACCATGTATAGTAAGGCGTTTTATTTTTGGAAAAAAAAAACGACCATTTATAGTAAGGCGTTTTATTTTTGTAAAAAAAAAACGACCATGTATAGTAAGGCGTTTTATTTTTGGAAAAAAAACAACCATGTATAGTCAGGCGTTTTATTTTTTGAAAAAAAAAAAAAAAACGACCATGTATAGTAAGGCGTTTTATTTAAAAAAACAAAACAAAACAAAACAAAAAACGACCATGTATAGTAAGGCGTTTTATTTTTGGAAAAAAACAACAACCATGTATAGTAAGGCGTTTTATTTTTTGAAAAAAAACAACCATGTATAGTCAGGCGTTTTATTTTTTGAAAAAAAAAAAAAAAACGACCATGTATAGTAAGGCGTTTTATTTAAAAAAACAAAACAAAACAAAACAAAAAACGACCATGTATAGTAAGGCGTTTTATTTTTGGAAAAAAACAACAACCATGTATAGTAAGGCGTTTTATTTTTTGAAAAAAAACAAAAAAACGACCATGTATAGTAAGGCGTTTTAATTTTGGAAAAAAGAAAAAAAACGACCATGTATAGTAAGGCGTTTTATTTTTTGAAAAAAAAAAAACAACCATGTATAGTAAGGCGTTTTATTTAAAAAAAAAAAAAAAAACCAAAACAAAAAACGACCATGTATAGTAAGGCGTTTTATTTTTGGAAAAAAAACAACCATGTATAGTAAGGCATTTTATTTTTTGAAAAAAAACAACAAAAAACGACCATGTATAGTAAGGCGTTTTATTTTTTGAAAAAACAAACAAACAAAAAAACGACCATGTATAGTAAGGCGTTTTATTTTTTGAAAAAAAAACAAAAAACGACCATGTATAGTCAGGCGTTTTATTTTTGGAAAAAAGAAAAAGAAAAAAAACGACCATGTATAGTAAGGCGTTTTATTTTTGGAAAAAAAAAAACGACCATGTATAGTAAGGCGTTTTATTTTTGGAAAAAAAAAACAAAAAAAAACGACCATGTATAGTCAGGCGTTTTATTTTTGAAAAAAAAAAAAACGACCATGTATAGTAAGGCGTTTTATTTTTGGAAAAAAAACACACAAAAAAACAAAAAAAACAAAACGACCATGTATAGTAAGGCGTTTTATTTTTTGAAAAAAAATAACAAAAAACGACCATGTATAGTAAGGCGTTTTATTTTTGTAAAAAAAAAAACGACCATGTATAGTTGGGCGTTTTATTTTTTGAAAAAAACAACAACAAAAAAACGACCATGTATAGTAAGCCGTTTTATTTTTTGAAAAAAAAACAAAAAACGACCATGTATAGTAAGGCGTTTTATTTTTGGAAAAAAAACAACCATGTATAGTCAGGCGTTTTATTTTTTGAAAAAAACAAAAAAAAACGACCATGTATAGTAAGGCGTTTTATTTTTTGAAAAAAAAACAAAAAACGACCATGTATAGTAAGGCGTTTTATTTTTGGAAAAAAGAAAAAGAAAAAAAACGACCATGTATAGTAAGGCGTTTTATTTTTGGGAAAGAAAAAAAAACGACCATGTATAGTAAGGCGTTTTATTTTTTGAAAAAAAAACAAAAAACGACCATGTATAGTAAGGCGTTTTATTTTTGGAAAAAAACAACAACCATGTATAGTAAGGCGTTTTATTTTTTGAAAAAAAAAAAAAAAAACGACCATGTATAGTCAGGCGTTTTATTTTTGGAAAAAAAACACACAAAAAAACCACCATGTATAGTCAGGCGTTTTATTTTTGGGAAAAAAAAAAAAAACGACCATGTATAGTAAGGCGTTTTATTTTTGTAAAAAAAAAACGACCATGTATAGTAAGGCGTTTTATTTTTTGAAAAAAAAAACAAAAAACGACCATGCATAGTAAGGCGTTTTATTTTTGGAAAAAAAACAACCATGTATAGTCAGGCGTTTTATTTTTTGAAAAAAAAAAAAAACGACCATGTATAGTAAGGCGTTTTATTTTTTGAAAAAAAAAAACAAACAAAAAAAACGACCATGTATAGTAAGGCGTTTTATTTTTTGAAAAAAACAAACAAAACAAAACGACCATGTATAGTAAGGCGTTTTATTTTTTGAAAAAAAAAAAAAAAAACGACCATGTATAGTAAGGCGTTTTATTTTTGGAAAAAAAAAACGACCATTTATAGTAAGGCGTTTTATTTTTGTAAAAAAAAAAAACGACCATGTATAGTAAGGTGTTTTATTTTTTGAAAAAAACAAAAAAAACAAAACGACCATGTATAGTAAGCCGTTTTATTTTTTGAAAAAAAACCCAAAAAACGACCATGTATAGTAAGGCGTTTTATTTTTGGAAAAAAAAACGACCATGTATCGTCAGGCGTTTTATTTTTTGAAAAATAAATAAATAAACGACCATGTATAGTAAGGCGTTTTATTTTTTGGAAAAAAAACAAAAAACAAAAAAAACGACCATGTATAGTAAGGCGTTTTATTTTTTGAAAAAAAAATCAACCATGTATAGTAAGGCGTTTTATTTTTTGAAAAAAAAAACAAAAAAAACGACCATGTATAGTAAGGCGTTTTATTTTTGGAAAAAAGAAAAAGAAAAAAAACGACCATGTATGTAAGGCGTTTTATTTTTGGGAAAGAAAAAAAAACGACCATGTATAGTAAGGCGTTTTATTTTTTGAAAAAAAACAAAAAACGACCATGTATAGTAAGGCGTTTTATTTTTGGAAAAAAAAAACAACCATGTATAGTAAGGCGTTTTATTTTTTGAAAAAAAAACAAAAACGACCATGTATAGTCAGGCGTTTTATTTTTGGAAAAAAAACACACAAAAAAACCACCATGTATAGTCAGGCGTTTTATTTTTTGAAAAAAAAAAAACCGACCATGTATAGTAAGGCGTTTTATTTTTGGAAAAAAAAAACGACCATTTATAGTAAGGCGTTTTATTTTTGTAAAAAAAAAACGACCATGTATAGTAAGGCGTTTTATTTTTGGAAAAAAAACAACCATGTATAGTCAGGCGTTTTATTTTTTGAAAAAAAAAAAAAAACGACCATGTATAGTAAGGCGTTTTAATTTTGGAAAAAAGAAAAAAAACGACCATGTATAGTAAGGCGTTTTATTTTTGGAAAAAAACAACAACCATGTATAGTAAGGCGTTTTATTTTTTGAAAAAAAACAAAAAAACAACCATGTATAGTAAGGCGTTTTAATTTTGGAAAAAAGAAAAAAAACGACCATGTATAGTAAGGCGTTTTATTTTTGGGAAAAAAAAAAACGACCATGTATAGTAAGGCGTTTTATTTTTTGAAAAAAAAAAAACAACCATGTATAGTAAGGCGTTTTATTTTTGGAAAAAAAACAACCATGTATAGTCAGGCGTTTTATTTAAAAAAAAAAAAAAAAAAAAACGACCATGTATAGTAAGGCGTTTTATTTTTGGAAAAAAAAATCAACCATGTATAGTAAGGCGTTTTATTTTTTGAAAAAAAAACAAAAAAACGACCATGTATAGTAAGGCGTTTTATTTTTGGAAAAAAGAAAAAGAAAAAAAACGACCATGTATAGTAAGGCGTTTTATTTTTGGGAAAGAAAAAAAAACGACCATGTATAGTAAGGCGTTTTATTTTTTGAAAAAAAACAAAAAACGACCATGTATAGTAAGGCGTTTTATTTTTGGAAAAAAAAAACAACCATGTATAGTAAGGCGTTTTATTTTTTGAAAAAAAAACAAAAACGACCATGTATAGTCAGGCGTTTTATTTTTGGAAAAAAAATACACAAAAAAAACACCATGTATAGTCAGGCGTTTTATTTTTTGAAAAAAAAAAAACGACCATGTATAGTAAGGCGTTTTATTTTTGGAAAAAAAAAACGACCATTTATAGTAAGGCGTTTTATTTTTGTAAAAAAAAAACGACCATGTATAGTAAGGCGTTTTATTTTTGGAAAAAAAACAACCATGTATAGTAAGGCGTTTTATTATTATTATTATTATTTTTTAAAACGACCATGTATAGTAAGGCATTTTATTTTGGGGGAAAAAAAAAAAAAACGACCATGTATAGTAAGGCGTTTTATTTTTTGAAAAAAAACAAAAAAACGACCATGTATAGTAAGGCGTTTTAATTTTGGAAAAAAGAAAAAAAACGACCATGTATAGTAAGGCGTTTTATTTTTTGAAAAAAAAAAAAAAAAAAACGACCATGTATAGTAAGGCGTTTTATTTTTGGAAAAAAACAACAACCATGTATAGTAAGGCGTTTTATTTTTTGAAAAAAAAAAAAAAAACGACCATGTATAGTAAGGCGTTTTAATTTTGGAAAAAAGAAAAAAAACGACCATGTATAGTAAGGCGTTTTATTTTTGGGAAAGAAAAAAAAACGACCATGTATAGTAAGGCGTTTTATTTTTTGAAAAAAAAAAACAACCATGTATAGTAAGGCGTTTTATTATTATTATTATTATTTTTTAAAACGACCATGTATAGTAAGGCATTTTATTTTGGGGGAAAAAAAAAAAAACGACCATGTATAGTAAGGCGTTTTATTTTTTGAAAAAAAACAAAAAAACGACCATGTATAGTAAGGCGTTTTAATTTTGGAAAAAAGAAAAAAAACGACCATGTATAGTAAGGCGTTTTATTTTTGGGAAAGAAAAAAAAACGACCATGTATAGTAAGGCGTTTTATTTAAAAAAAAAGAAAAAACAACCATGTATAGTAAGGCGTTTTATTATTATTTTTTTATTTTATTAAACGACCATGTATAGTAAGGCATTTTGTTTTTGGGTAAAAAAACAAAAACGACCATGTATGGTAAGGCGTTTTATTTTTGGGAAAATAAAAACGACCATGTATAGTAAGGCGTTTTATTTTTTGAAAAAAACAAAACAAAAAAAAAACAAAAAAAAACAACCATGTATAGTAAGGCGTTTTAGTTTTGGAAAAAAAAACCCCGACCATGTATAGTAAGGCGTTTTATTTTTTGAAGAAAAAAAAACCCGACCATGTATAGTAAGGCGTTTTATTTTTGGAAAAAAAAAAAAAAAAAACGACCATGTATAGTCAGGCGTTTTATTTTTGGAAAAAAAAAACTAACATGTATAGTAAAGCGTTTTATTTTTTGAAAAAAAACAACAACAAAAAACGACCACGTATAGTAAGGCATTTTATTTTTTGGAAAAAAAACCCGACCATGTATAGTAAGGCGTTTTATTTTTGGGAAAATAAAAACGACCATGTATAGTAAGGCGTTTTATTTTTTGAAAAGAACAAACAAAAAAAACAAAAAAAAACGACCATGTATAGTAAGGCGTTTTATTTTTTGAAAAAAAAAACGACCATATATAGTAAGGCGTTTTATTTTTGGAAAAAAAACGACCATGTATAGTAAGGCGTTTTATTTTTTGAAAAAAAAAACAAACAAAAAAACGACCATGTATAGTAAGGCGTTTTATTTAAAAAATAAATAAATAAAAAAAAATGACCATGTATAGTCAGGCGTTTTATTTTTGGAAAAGAAAAAACGACCATGTATAGTAAAGCGTTTTATTTTTTGAAAAAACAAAAAACAAAAAAAACGACCATGTATAGTCAGGCATTTTATTTTTGGGAAAAAAAAAAAAAACGACCATGTATGGTAAGGCGTTTTATTTTTGGAAAAAAAACGACCATGTATAGTAAGGCGTTTTATTTTTTGAAAAAAACAAAACAAAACAAAACAAAAAAAAACGACCATGTATAGTAAGGCGTTTTATTTTTGGAAAAAAAACGACCATGTATAGTAAGGCGTTTTATTTTTGGAAAA
This sequence comes from Festucalex cinctus, assembly GCF_051991245.1. Classification (NCBI taxonomy): domain Eukaryota; kingdom Metazoa; phylum Chordata; class Actinopteri; order Syngnathiformes; family Syngnathidae; genus Festucalex; species Festucalex cinctus. The sequence continues at coordinate 19,193,714 of NC_135421.1, read as the reverse complement.
AAAACGACCATGTATAGTAAGGCGTTTTATTTTTTGAAAAAAACAAAACAAAACAAAACAAAAAAAAACGACCATGTATAGTAAGGCGTTTTATTTTTTGAAAAAAAAAAACGGCCATGTATAGTAAGGCGTTTTATTTTTTGAAAAAAAAAACGACCATATATAGTAAGGCGTTTTATTTTTGGAAAAAAAACGACCATGTATAGTAAGGCGTTTTATTTTTTGAAAAAAAAAACAAAAAAAAAAACGACCATGTATAGTAAGGCGTTTTATTTAAAAAATAAATAAATAAAAAAAAATGACCATGTATAGTCAGGCGTTTTATTTTTGGAAAAGAAAAAACGACCATGTATAGTAAAGCGTTTTATTTTTTGAAAAAACAAAAAACAAAAAAAACGACCATGTATAGTAAGGCATTTTATTTTTGGGAAAAAAAAAAAAAACGACCATGTATGGTAAGGCGTTTTATTTTTGGAAAAAAAACGACCATGTATAGTAAGGCGTTTTATTTTTTGAAAAAAACAAAACAAAACAAAACAAAAAAAAACGACCATGTATAGTAAGGCGTTTTATTTTTGGAAAAAAAACGACCATGTATAGTAAGGCGTTTTATTTTTGGAAAAAAAACGACCATGTATAGTAAGGCGTTTTATTTTTTGAAAAAAACAAAACAAAACAAAACAAAAAAAAACGACCATGTATAGTAAGGCGTTTTATTTTTTGAAAAAAAAAAACGGCCATGTATAGTAAGGCGTTTTATTTTTGGAAAAAAAACGACCATGTATAGTAAGGCGTTTTATTTTTTGAAAAAAAAAACAAAAAAAAAACGACCATGTATAGTAAGGCGTTTTATTTTTTGAAAAAAAAAACAAAAAAAACAAAAAAAAACGACCATGTATAGTAAGGCGTTTTATTTTTTGAAAAAAAAAAAAAAAAAACGACCATGTATAGTAAGGCGTTTTATTTTTGGAAAAAAGAAAAAGAAAAAAAACGACCATGTATAGTAAGGCGTTTTATTTTTGGGAAAGAAAAAAAAACGACCATGTATAGTAAGGCGTTTTATTTTTTGAAAAAAAAAACAAAAAACGACCATGTATAGTAAGGCGTTTTATTTTTGGAAAAAAACAACCATGTATAGTAAGGCGTTTTATTTTTTGAAAAAAAAAAAAAAAACGACCATGTATAGTCAGGCGTTTTATTTTTGGAAAAAAAACACACAAAAAAACCACCATGTATAGTCAGGCGTTTTATTTTTGGAAAAAAAAAAAAACGACCATGTATAGTAAGGCGTTTTATTTTTGGAAAAAAAAAACGACCATTTATAGTAAGGCGTTTTATTTTTGTAAAAAAAAAACGACCATGTATAGTAAGGCGTTTTATTTTTTGAAAAAAAACCCAAAAAACGACCATGTATAGTAAGGCGTTTTATTTTTGGAAAAAAAACAACCATGTATAATAAGGCGTTTTATTTTTTGAAAAAAAAAACGACCATATATAGTAAGGCGTTTTATTTTTGGAAAAAAAACGACCATGTATAGTAAGGCGTTTTATTTTTTGAAAAAAAAAACAAACAAAAAAAACGACCATGTATAGTAAGGCGTTTTATTTAAAAGAAAAATAAATAAAAAAAAATGACCATGTATAGTCAGGCGTTTTATTTTTGGAAAAGAAAAAACGACCATGTATAGTAAAGCGTTTTATTTTTTGAAAAAACAAAAAACAAAAAAAACGACCATGTATAGTAAGGCATTTTATTTTTGGGAAAAAAAAAAAAAACGACCATGTATGGTAAGGCGTTTTATTTTTGGAAAAAAAACGACCATGTATAGTAAGGCGTTTTATTTTTTGAAAAAAACAAAACAAAACAAAACAAAAAAAAACGACCATGTATAGTAAGGCGTTTTATTTTTGGAAAAAAAACGACCATGTATAGTAAGGCGTTTTATTTTTTGAAAAAAACAAAACAAAACAAAACAAAAAAAAACGACCATGTATAGTAAGGCGTTTTATTTTTTGAAAAAAAAAAAACGGCCATGTATAGTAAGGCGTTTTATTTTTGGAAAAAAAACGACCATGTATAGTAAGGCGTTTTATTTTTTGAAAAAAAAAACAAAAAAAAACGACCATGTATAGTAAGGCGTTTTATTTTTTGAAAAAAAAAACAAAAAAAACAAAAAAAAACGACCATGTATAGTAAGGCGTTTTATTTTTTGAAAAAAAAAAAAAAAAACGACCATGTATAGTAAGGCGTTTTATTTTTGGAAAAAAGAAAAAGAAAAAAAACGACCATGTATAGTAAGGCGTTTTATTTTTGGGAAAGAAAAAAAACGACCATGTATAGTAAGGCGTTTTATTTTTTGAAAAAAAAACAAAAAACGACCATGTATAGTAAGGCGTTTTATTTTTGGAAAAAAACAACAACCATGTATAGTAAGGCGTTTTATTTTTTGAAAAAAAAACAAAAAACGACCATGTATAGTCAGGCGTTTTATTTTTGGAAAAAAAACACACAAAAAAACCACCATGTATAGTCAGGCGTTTTATTTTTGGAAAAAAAAAAAACGACCATGTATAGTAAGGCGTTTTATTTTTGGAAAAAAAAAACGACCATTTATAGTAAGGCGTTTTATTTTTGTAAAAAAAAAACGACCATGTATAGTAAGGCGTTTTATTTTTTGAAAAAAAAAACAAAAAACGACCATGTATAGTAAGGCGTTTTATTTTTGGAAAAAAAACAACCATGTATAATAAGGCGTTTTATTTTTTGAAAAAAAAACAAACAAACGACCATGTATAGTAAGGCGTTTTATTTTTTGAAAAAAACAAAAACAAAAAAAAACGACCATGTATAGTAAGGCGTTTTATTTTTTGAAAAAAAAAACAAAAAACGACCATGTATAGTAAGGCGTTTTATTTTCGGAAAAAAAAAACGACCATTTATAGTAAGGCGTTTTATTTTTGTAAAAAAAAAAACGACCATGTATAGTAAGGCGTTTTATTTTTTGAAAAAAACAAAAAAAACAAAACGACCATGTATAGTAAGCCGTTTTATTTTTGGAAAAAAAAACGACCATGTATCGTCAGGCGTTTTATTTTTTGAAAAAAATAAAAATAAACGACCATGTATAGTAAGGCGTTTTATTTTTTGGAAAAAAAACAAAAAACAAAAAAAACGACCATGTATAGTAAGGCGTTTTATTTTTTGAAAAAAAAATCAACCATGTATAGTAAGGCGTTTTATTTTTTGGGAAAAAAAACAAAAAAACGACCATGTATAGTAAGGCGTTTTATTTTTGGAAAAAAGAAAAAGAAAAAAAACGACCATGTATAGTAAGGCGTTTTATTTTTTGAAAAAAAACAAAAAACGACCATGTATAGTAAGGCGTTTTATTTTTGGAAAAAAAAAACAACCATGTATAGTAAGGCGTTTTATTTTTTGAAAAAAAAAAAAAAAACGACCATGTATAGTCAGGCGTTTTATTTTTGGAAAAAAAACACACAAAAAAACCACCATGTATAGTCAGGCGTTTTATTTTTGGGAAAAAAAAAAACGACCATGTATAGTAAGGCGTTTTATTTTTGGAAAAAAAAAACGACCATTTATAGTAAGGCGTTTTATTTTTGTAAAAAAAAAACGACCATGTATAGTAAGGCGTTTTATTTTTGGAAAAAAAACAACCATGTATAGTCAGGCGTTTTATTTTTTGAAAAAAAAAACAAAAAACGACCATGTATAGTAAGGCGTTTTATTTTTTGAAAAAAAACAAAAACAAAAAAAAACGACCATGTATAGTAAGGCGTTTTATTTTTGGAAAAAAACAACAACCATGTATAGTAAGGCGTTTTATTTTTTGAAAAAAAACAAAAAAACGACCGTATAGTAAGGCGTTTTAATTTTGGAAAAAAGAAAAAAAACGACCATGTATAGTAAGGCGTTTTATTTTTTGAAAAAAAAAAACAACCATGTATAGTAAGGCGTTTTATTATTATTATTATTTTTTTAAAAACGACCATGTATAGTAAGGCATTTTATTTTTGGGGAAAAAAAAAAAAACGACCATGTATGGTAAGGCGTTTTATTTTTGGGAAAATAAAAACGACCATGTATAGTAAGGCGTTTTATTTTTTGAAAAAAACAAAACAAAAAAAAAACAAAAAAAAACAACCATGTATAGTAAGGCGTTTTAGTTTTGGAAAAAAAAACCCCGACCATGTATAGTAAGGCGTTTTATTTTTTGAAGAAAAAAAAAACCGACCATGTATAGTAAGGCGTTTTATTTTTGGAAAACCCCCCCCAAAAAAACGACCATGTATAGTCAGGCGTTTTATTTTTGGAAAAAAAAAACTAACATGTATAGTAAAGCGTTTTATTTTTTGAAAAAAACAACAACAAAAAACGACCACGTATAGTAAGGCATTTTATTTTTTGGAAAAAAAACCCGACCATGTATAGTAAGGCGTTTTATTTTTGGGAAAATAAAAACGACCATGTATAGTAAGGCGTTTTATTTTTTGAAAAAAACAAACAAAAAAAACAAAAAAAAACGACCATGTATAGTAAGGCGTTTTATTTTTTGAAAAAAAAAACGACCATATATAGTAAGGCGTTTTATTTTTGGAAAAAAAACGACCATGTATAGTAAGGCGTTTTATTTTTGGAAAAAAAAAACAAAAAAAAAAACGACCATGTATAGTAAGGCGTTTTATTTAAAAAAAAAAAAAAAAAAAAAAAATGACCATGTATAGTCAGGCGTTTTATTTTTGGAAAAGAAAAAACGACCATGTATAGTAAAGCGTTTTATTTTTTGAAAAAAAAACCCCCCAAAAAAACAACCATGTATAGTAAGGCATTTTATTTTTGGGAAAAAAAAAAAAACGACCATGTATGGTAAGGCGTTTTATTTTTGGGAAAATAAAAACGACCATGTATAGTAAGGCGTTTTATTTTTGGAAAAAAAACGACCATGTATAGTAAGGCGTTTTATTTTTTGAAAAAAACAAACAAAAAAAACAAAAAAAAACGACCATGTATAGTAAGGCGTTTTATTTTTTGAAAGAAAAAAAAAACGACCATGTATAGTAAGGCGTTTTATTTTTGGAAAAAAAACGACCATGTATAGTAAGGCGTTTTATTTTTTGAAAAAAACAAACAAAAAAAAAACGACCATGTATAGTCAGGCGTTTTATTTTTGGAAAAGAAAAAACGACCATGTATAGTAAAGCGTTTTATTTTTTGAAAAAAAAAAAAAAAAAAGAACGACCATGTATAGTAAGGCATTTTATTTTTGGGAAAAAAAAAAAACCGACCATGTATGGTAAGGCGTTTTATTTTTGGGAAAATAAAAACGACCATGTATAGTAAGGCGTTTTATTTTTTGAAAAAAACAAAACAAAAAAAAAACAAAAAAAAACAACCATGTATAGTAAGGCGTTTTATTTTTTGAAAAAAACAAACAAAAAAAAAACGACCATGTATAGTCAGGCGTTTTATTTTTGGAAAAGAAAAAACGACCATGTATAGTAAAGCGTTTTATTTTTTGAAAAAAAAAAAAAAAAAAGAACGACCATGTATAGTAAGGCGTTTTATTTTTGGGAAAATAAAAACGACCATGTATAGTAAGGCGTTTTATTTTTGGAAAAAAAACGACCATGTATAGTAAGGCGTTTTATTTTTTTTTAAAAACAAAACAAAAAAAAACAAAAAAAACGACCATGTATAGTAAGGCGTTTTATTTTTTGAAAAAAAAAAAAACGACCATGTATAGTAAGGCGTTTTATTTTTTGAAAAAAAAACAAAAACGACCATGTATAGTCAGGCGTTTTATTTTTTGAAAAAAAAAAAAAAACGACCATGTATAGTAAGGCGTTTTATTTTTGGAAAAAAAACGACCATGTATAGTAAGGCGTTTTATTTTTTGAAAAAAACAAAACAAAAAAAAACAAAAAAAAACGACCATGTATAGAAAGGCGTTTTATTTTTTGAAAAAAAAAACAAAAAAAAACGACCATGTATAGTAAGGCGTTTTATTTTTTGAAAAAAACAAAAAAAACAAAACGACCATGTATAGTAAGCCGTTTTATTTTTTGAAAAAAAAACAAAAAACGACCATGTATAGTCAGGCGTTTTATTTTTGGAAAAAAAACACACACAAAAACCACCATGTATAGTCAGGCGTTTTATTTTTGGAAAAAAAAAAAAACGACCATGTATAGTAAGGCGTTTTATTTTTTGAAAAAAACAACAAAAAAAAACGACCACGTATAGTAAGGCATTTTATTTTTTGGAAAAAAAACCCGACCATGTATAGTAAGGCGTTTTATTTTTGGGAAAATAAAAACGACCATGTATAGTAAGGCGTTTTATTTTTTGAAAAAAACAAACAAAAAAAACAAAAAAAAACGACCATGTATAGTAAGGCGTTTTATTTTTTGAAAAAAAAAACGACCATATATAGTAAGGCGTTTTATTTTTGGAAAAAAAACGACCATGTATAGTAAGGCGTTTTATTTTTGGAAAAAAAAACCAAAAAAAAAAACGACCATGTATAGTAAGGCGTTTTATTTAAAAAAAAAAAAAAAAAAAAAAATGACCATGTATAGTCAGGCGTTTTATTTTTGGAAAAGAAAAAACGACCATGTATAGTAAAGCGTTTTATTTTTTGAAAAAACCCCCCCCCAAAAAAACAACCATGTATAGTAAGGCATTTTATTTTTTGGAAAAAAAAAAAAACGACCATGTATGGTAAGGCGTTTTATTTTTGGGAAAATAAAAACGACCATGTATAGTAAGGCGTTTTATTTTTGGAAAAAAAACGACCATGTATAGTAAGGCGTTTTATTTTTTGAAAAAAACAAACAAAAAAAACAAAAAAAAACGACCATGTATAGTAAGGCGTTTTATTTTTTGAAAGAAAAAAAAAACGACCATGTATAGTAAGGCGTTTTATTTTTGGAAAAAAAACGACCATGTATAGTAAGGCGTTTTATTTTTTGAAAAAAACAAACAAAAAAAAAACGACCATGTATAGTCAGGCGTTTTATTTTTGGAAAAGAAAAAACGACCATGTATAGTAAAGCGTTTTATTTTTTGAAAAAAAAAAAAAAAAAAAGAACGACCATGTATAGTAAGGCATTTTATTTTTGGGAAAAAAAAAAAACCGACCATGTATGGTAAGGCGTTTTATTTTTGGGAAAATAAAAACGACCATGTATAGTAAGGCGTTTTATTTTTTGAAAAAAACAAAACAAAAAAAAAACAAAAAAAAACAACCATGTATAGTAAGGCGTTTTATTTTTGGAAAAAAAACGACCATGTATAGTAAGGCGTTTTATTTTTTGAAAAAAACAAACAAACAAAAAACGACCATGTATAGTCAGGCGTTTTATTTTTGGAAAAGAAAAAACGACCATGTATAGTAAAGCGTTTTATTTTTTGAAAAAAAAAAAAAAAAAAGAACGACCATGTATAGTAAGGCGTTTTATTTTTGGGAAAATAAAAACGACCATGTATAGTAAGGCGTTTTATTTTTGGAAAAAAAACGACCATGTATAGTAAGGCGTTTTATTTTTTTTTAAAAACAAAACAAAAAAAAACAAAAAAAACGACCATGTATAGTAAGGCGTTTTATTTTTTGAAAAACAAAAAAAACGACCATGTATAGTAAGGCGTTTTATTTTTTGAAAAAAAAACAAAAACGACCATGTATAGTCAGGCGTTTTATTTTTTGAAAAAAAAAAAAAAACGACCATGTATAGTAAGGCGTTTTATTTTTGGAAAAAAAACGACCATGTATAGTAAGGCGTTTTATTTTTTGAAAAAAACAAAACAAAAAAAAACAAAAAAAAACGACCATGTATAGAAAGGCGTTTTATTTTTTGAAAAAAAAAACAAAAAAAAACGACCATGTATAGTAAGGCGTTTTATTTTTTGAAAAAAACAAAAAAAACAAAACGACCATGTATAGTAAGCCGTTTTATTTTTTGAAAAAAAAACAAAAAACGACCATGTATAGTAAGGCGTTTTATTTTTGGAAAAAAAAACGACCATGTATCGTCAGGCGTTTTATTTTTTGAAAAAAAATAAAATAAACGACCATGTATAGTAAGGCGTTTTATTTTTTGGAAAAAAAACAAAAAACAAAAAAAACGACCATGTATAGTAAGGCGTTTTATTTTTTGAAAAAAAAATCAACCATGTATAGTAAGGCGTTTTATTTTTTGGGAAAAAAACAAAAAAACGACCATGTATAGTAAGGCGTTTTATTTTTGGAAAAAAGAAAAAGAAAAAAAACGACCATGTATAGTAAGGCGTTTTATTTTTGGGAAAGAAAAAAAAACGACCATGTATAGTAAGGCGTTTTATTTTTTGAAAAAAAACAAAAAACGACCATGTATAGTAAGGCGTTTTATTTTTGGAAAAAAAAAACAACCATGTATAGTAAGGCGTTTTATTTTTTGAAAAAAAAACAAAAACGACCATGTATAGTCAGGCGTTTTATTTTTGGAAAAAAAACACACACAAAAACCACCATGTATAGTCAGGCGTTTTATTTTTGGGAAAAAAAAACAACGACCATGTATAGTAAGGCGTTTTATTTTTGGGAAAAAAAAACGACCATTTATAGTAAGGCGTTTTATTTTTGTAAAAAAAAACCGACCATGTATAGTAAGGCGTTTTATTTTTGGAAAAAAAACAACCATGTATAGTCAGGCGTTTTATTTTTTGAAAAAAAAAAAAAAAAAACGACCATGTATAGTAAGGCGTTTTATTTTTTGAAAAAAAACAAAAACAAAAAAAAACGACCATGTATAGTAAGGCGTTTTATTTTTGGAAAAAAACAACAACCATGTATAGTAAGGCGTTTTATTTTTTGAAAAAAAACAAAAAAACGACCATGTATAGTAAGGCGTTTTAATTTTGGAAAAAAGGAAAAAAACGACCATGTATAGTAAGGCGTTTTATTTTTGGGAAAGAAAAAAAAACGACCATGTATAGTAAGGCGTTTTATTTTTTGAAAAAAAAAAAAACAACCATGTATAGTAAGGCGTTTTATTATTATTATTTTTTTTTTAAAAACGACCATGTATAGTAAGGCATTTTATTTTTGGGGAAAAAAAAAAAAACGACCATGTATGGTAAGGCGTTTTATTTTTGGGAAAATAAAAACGACCATGTATAGTAAGGCGTTTTATTTTTTGAAAAAAACAAAACAAAAAAAAAACAAAAAAAAACAACCATGTATAGTAAGGCGTTTTAGTTTTGGAAAAAAAAAACCCGACCATGTATAGTAAGGCGTTTTATTTTTTGAAGAAAAAAAAAACCGACCATGTATAGTAAGGCGTTTTATTTTTGGAAAACCCCCCCCAAAAAAACGACCATGTATAGTCAGGCGTTTTATTTTTGGAAAAAAAAAACTAACATGTATAGTAAAGCGTTTTATTTTTTGAAAAAAAACAACAACAAAAAACAACCACGTATAGTAAGGCATTTTATTTTTTGGAAAAAAAACCCGACCATGTATAGTAAGGCGTTTTATTTTTGGGAAAATAAAAACGACCATGTATAGTAAGGCGTTTTATTTTTTGAAAAAAACAAACAAAAAAAACAAAAAAAAACGACCATGTATAGTAAGGCGTTTTATTTTTTGAAAAAAAAAACGACCATATATAGTAAGGCGTTTTATTTTTGGAAAAAAAACGACCATGTATAGTAAGGCGTTTTATTTTTTGAAAAAAAAACAAAAAACGACCATGTATAGTAAGGCGTTTTATTTTTGGAAAAAAAAACGACCATGTATCGTCAGGCGTTTTATTTTTTGAAAAAAATAAAAATAAACGACCATGTATAGTAAGGCGTTTTATTTTTTGGAAAAAAAACAAAAAACAAAAAAAACGACCATGTATAGTAAGGCGTTTTATTTTTTGAAAAAAAAATCAACCATGTATAGTAAGGCGTTTTATTTTTTGGGAAAAAAACAAAAAAACGACCATGTATAGTAAGGCGTTTTATTTTTGGAAAAAAGAAAAAGAAAAAAAACGACCATGTATAGTAAGGCGTTTTATTTTTGGGAAAGAAAAAAAAACGACCATGTATAGTAAGGCGTTTTATTTTTTGAAAAAAAACAAAAAACGACCATGTATAGTAAGGCGTTTTATTTTTGGAAAAAAAAAACAACCATGTATAGTAAGGCGTTTTATTTTTTGAAAAAAAAACAAAAACGACCATGTATAGTCAGGCGTTTTATTTTTGGAAAAAAAACACACAAAAAAACCACCATGTATAGTCAGGCGTTTTATTTTTGGGAAAAAAAAACAACGACCATGTATAGTAAGGCGTTTTATTTTTGGAAAAAAAAAACGACCATTTATAGTAAGGCGTTTTATTTTTGTAAAAAAAAAACGACCATGTATAGTAAGGCGTTTTATTTTTGGAAAAAAAACAACCATGTATAGTCAGGCGTTTTATTTTTTGAAAAAAAAAAAAAAAAAACGACCATGTATAGTAAGCCGTTTTATTTTTTGAAAAAAAACAAAAACAAAAAAAAACGACCATGTATAGTAAGGCGTTTTATTTTTGGAAAAAAACAACAACCATGTATAGTAAGGCGTTTTATTTTTTGAAAAAAAACAAAAAAACGACCATGTATAGTAAGGCGTTTTAATTTTGGAAAAAAGGAAAAAAACGACCATGTATAGTAAGGCGTTTTATTTTTGGGAAAGAAAAAAAAACGACCATGTATAGTAAGGCGTTTTATTTTTTGAAAAAAAAAAAAACAACCATGTATAGTAAGGCGTTTTATTATTATTATTTTTTTTTTAAAAACGACCATGTATAGTAAGGCATTTTATTTTTGGGGAAAAAAAAAAAAACGACCATGTATGGTAAGGCGTTTTATTTTTGGGAAAATAAAAACGACCATGTATAGTAAGGCGTTTTATTTTTTGAAAAAAACAAAACAAAAAAAAAACAAAAAAAAACAACCATGTATAGTAAGGCGTTTTAGTTTTGGAAAAAAAAAACCCGACCATGTATAGTAAGGCGTTTTATTTTTTGAAGAAAAAAAAAACCGACCATGTATAGTAAGGCGTTTTATTTTTGGAAAACCCCCCCCAAAAAAACGACCATGTATAGTCAGGCGTTTTATTTTTGGAAAAAAAAAACTAACATGTATAGTAAAGCGTTTTATTTTTTGAAAAAAAACAACAACAAAAAACAACCACGTATAGTAAGGCATTTTATTTTTTGGAAAAAAAACCCGACCATGTATAGTAAGGCGTTTTATTTTTGGGAAAATAAAAACGACCATGTATAGTAAGGCGTTTTATTTTTTGAAAAAAACAAACAAAAAAAACAAAAAAAAACGACCATGTATAGTAAGGCGTTTTATTTTTTGAAAAAAAAAACGACCATATATAGTAAGGCGTTTTATTTTTGGAAAAAAAACGACCATGTATAGTAAGGCGTTTTATTTTTTGAAAAAAAAAACAAAAATAAAAACGACCATGTATAGTAAGGCGTTTTATTTAAAAAAAAAAAAATAAAAAAAATGACCATGTATAGTCAGGCGTTTTATTTTTGGAAAAGAAAAAACGACCATGTATAGTAAAGCGTTTTATTTTTTGAAAAAAAACAAACAAAAAAAAACGACCATGTATAGTAAGGCATTTTATTTTTGGGAAAAAAAAAAAAACGACCATGTATGGTAAGGCGTTTTATTTTTGGGAAAATAAAAACGACCATGTATAGTAAGGCGTTTTATTTTTGGAAAAAAAACGACCATGTATAGTAAGGCGTTTTATTTTTTGAAAAAAACAAACAAAAAAAACAAAAAAAAACGACCATGTATAGTAAGGCGTTTTATTTTTGGAAAAAAAACGACCATGTATAGTAAGGCGTTTTATTTTTTGAAAAAAACAAAACAAAAAAACCCCCAAAAAAACGACCATGTATAGTAAGGCGTTTTATTTTTTGAAAAAAAAAACAAAAAAAAACGACCATGTATAGTAAGGCGTTTTATTTTTTGAAAAAAACAAACAAAAAAAACAAAAAAAAACGACCATGTATAGTAAGGCGTTTTATTTTTTGAAAAAAAAAACGACCATATATAGTAAGGCGTTTTATTTTTTGAAAAAAAAAACAAAAAAAAACGACCATGTATAGTAAGGCGTTTTATTTTTTGAAAAAAACAAACAAAAAAAACAAAAAAAAACGACCATGTATAGTAAGGCGTTTTATTTTTTGAAAAAAAAAACGACCATATATAGTAAGGCGTTTTATTTTTGGAAAAAAAACGACCATGTATAGTAAGGCGTTTTATTTTTTGAAAAAAAAAAAAAAAAAAAAAACGACCATGTATAGTCAGGCGTTTTATTTTTTGAAAAAAAAACGACCATATATAGTAAGGCGTTTTATTTTTTGAAACAAACAAAAAAAACAAAAAAAACCGACCATGTATAGTAAGGCGTTTTATTTTTTGAAAAAAAAAACGACCATATATAGTAAGGCGTTTTATTTTTGGAAAAAAAACGACCATGTATAGTAAGGCGTTTTATTTTTTGAAAAAAACAAAAAAAAAAAAAACGACCATGTATAGTCAGGCGTTTTATTTTTGGAAAAGAAAAAACGACCATGTATAGTAAAGCGTTTTATTTTTTGAAAAAAAAAAAAAAAAAAAGAACGACCATGTATAGTAAGGCATTTTATTTTTTGGGAAAAAAAAAAACCGACCATGTATGGTAAGGCGTTTTATTTTTGGGAAAATAAAAACGACCATGTATAGTAAGGCGTTTTATTTTTGGAAAAAAAACGACCATGTATAGTAAGGCGTTTTATTTTTTTTAAAAAACAAAACAAAAAAAAACAAAAAAAACACGACCATGTATAGTAAGGCGTTTTATTTTTTGAAAAAAAAAAAAACGACCATGTATAGTAAGGCGTTTTATTTTTTGAAAAAAAAAAAAAACGACCATGTATATTCAGGCGTTTTATTTTTTGAAAAAAAAAAAAAAACGACCATGTATAGTAAGGCGTTTTATTTTTGGAAAAAAAACGACCATGTATAGTAAGGCGTTTTATTTTTTGAAAAAAACAAAACAAAAAAACCCAAAAAAAAACGACCATGTATAGTAAGGCGTTTTATTTTTTGAAAAAAAAAACAAAAAAAAACGACCATGTATAGTAAGGCGTTTTATTTTTTGAAAAAAAAAACAAAAAAAAACAAAAAAAAACGACCATGTACAGTAAGGCGTTTTATTTTTGGAAAAAAAACAACCATGTATAGTAAGGCGTTTTATTTTTTGAAAAAAAAACAAAAAACGACCATGTATAGTAAGGCGTTTTATTTTTGGAAAAAAAACAACCATGTATAGTAAGGCGTTTTATTTTTGGGAAAAAACCCCAAAAACGACCATGTATAGTAAGGCGTTTTATTTTTTGAAAAAAAACAAAAACAAAAAAAAACGACCATGTATAGTAAGGCGTTTTATTTTTGGAAAAAAACAACAACCATGTATAGTAAGGCGTTTTATTTTTTGAAAAAAAACAAAAAAACGACCATGTATAGTAAGGCGTTTTAATTTTGGAAAAAAGGAAAAAAACGACCATGTATAGTAAGGCGTTTTATTTTTGGGAAAGAAAAAAAAACGACCATGTATAGTAAGGCGTTTTATTTTTTGAAAAAAAAAAACAACCATGTATAGTAAGGCGTTTTATTATTATTATTATTATTTTTTTAAACGACCATGTATAGTAAGGCATTTTATTTTTGGGGAAAAAAAAAAAAACGACCATGTATGGTAAGGCGTTTTATTTTTGGGAAAATAAAAACGACCATGTATAGTAAGGCGTTTTATTTTTTGAAAAAAACAAAACAAAAAAAAAACAAAAAAAACCAACCATGTATAGTAAGGCGTTTTAGTTTTGGAAAAAAAAAACCCGACCATGTATAGTAAGGCGTTTTATTTTTTGAAGAAAAAAAAACCCGACCATGTATAGTAAGGCGTTTTATTTTTGGAAAACCCCCCCCAAAAAAACGACCATGTATAGTCAGGCGTTTTATTTTTGGAAAAAAACAACTAACATGTATAGTAAAGCGTTTTATTTTTTGAAAAAAAACAACAAAAAAAACGACCACGTATAGTAAGGCATTTTATTTTTTGGAAAAAAAACCCGACCATGTATAGTAAGGCGTTTTATTTTTGGGAAAATAAAAACGACCATGTATAGTAAGGCGTTTTATTTTTTGAAAAAAACAAACAAAAAAAACAAAAAAAAACGACCATGTATAGTAAGGCGTTTTATTTTTTGAAAAAAAAAACGACCATATATAGTAAGGCGTTTTATTTTTGGAAAAAAAACGACCATGTATAGTAAGGCGTTTTATTTTTTGAAAAAAAAAACAAAAAAAAAAACGACCATGTATAGTAAGGCGTTTTATTTAAAAAAAAAAAAAAAAAAATGACCATGTATAGTCAGGCGTTTTATTTTTGGAAAAGAAAAAACGACCATGTATAGTAAAGCGTTTTATTTTTTGAAAAAACCCCCCCCCCAAAAAAACGACCATGTATAGTAAGGCATTTTATTTTTGGGAAAAAAAAAAAAAACGACCATGTATGGTAAGGCGTTTTATTTTTGGGAAAATAAAAACGACCATGTATAGTAAGGCGTTTTATTTTTGGAAAAAAAACGACCATGTATAGTAAGGCGTTTTATTTTTTGAAAAAAACAAACAAAAAAAACAAAAAAAAACGACCATGTATAGTAAGGCGTTTTATTTTTTGAAAAAAAAAACGACCATATATAGTAAGGCGTTTTATTTTTGGAAAAAAAACGACCATGTATAGTAAGGCGTTTTATTTTTTGAAAAAAAAAACAAAAAAAAAACGACCATGTATAGTAAGGCATTTTATTTTTGGGAAAAAAAAAAAAACGACCATGTATGGTAAGGCGTTTTATTTTTGGAAAAGAAAAAACGACCATGTATAGTAAAGTGTTTTATTTTTTGAAAAAAAAAAAAAAAAAAAAAAACGACCATGTATAGTAAGGCATTTTATTTTTTGGAAAAAAAACAAAAACGACCATGTATGGCAAGGCGTTTTATTTTTGGGAAAATAAAAACGACCATGTATAGTAAGGCGTTTTATTTTTGGAAAAAAAACGACCATGTATAGTAAGGCGTTTTATTTTTTTTTAAAAACAAAACAAAAAAAAACAAAAAAAACCGACCATGTATAGTAAGGCGTTTTATTTTTTGAAAAAACAAACAAACAAAAAAACGACCATGTATAGTAAGGCGTTTTATTTTTTGAAAAAAAAAACAAAAAAAACAAAAAAAAACGACCCGGTACAGTAAGGCGTTTTATTTTTGGAAAAAAAACAACCATGTATAGTAAGGCGTTTTATTTTTTGAAAAAAAAACAAAAAACGACCATGTATAGTAAGGCGTTTTATTTTTGGAAAAAAAACAACCATGTATAGTCAGGCGTTTTATTTTTTGAAAAAAACAAAAAAAAACGACCATGTATAGTAAGGCGTTTTATTTTTGGGAAAAAAAACAAAAAACGACCATGTATATATATATTAAGGCTTTTTTTATGTATACTAAGGCATTTTTTTTTTTTAATTATTTTAAAAACGACCATGGATAGAATTGGCTTTTTTCTTCTTTGTTTAAAAAAATGACCATATATAGTAAGGCGTTTTTTTTTTTGGTGTTTTTAAACGACCATGTATAGTAAGGCGTTTTTTTATTATTATTTAAAAATGTATACTAAGGCGTTTTTTTTACTAGAACATTAAGGTGCTAAATTAAAAGTAATGTGGACTGTGTATGCGAATAAAGAAACCATAAGACATATTACAATACAACTTTATGTACACTTTTAAATGTGGTCAACACACAGGCAGGGTGGTCAAACGTCTCTGCTCCTTTTTCATGAAGAATGTGCTGCTTTAGAAAAATACGACTCGGAATCCAGCCAATGAACGCTTCTTTTTTTGGCTGAAACTGTTTTCTTTTCCTTGAGGTCAGTTCAAGCACAAAAGGTTCACGTCACAGCCCTCCATGGCGTAGAAAAACATTTCAGTCTTGGTGTGTCGTGAAGTTCCTCAAACAGAACAATTTAAAAGGCCTGCAGGCGGACGCCAGCATGCGCATGCTTTCGCTTTTTCGGTGCTGAGCTAAAACCGGTGCACCTGAATGCAACTGGGCGGTTATGGCAACACATGATGCAAGTCACGCGCGCACCTCACACACACACACACTTTCCTACACACAAGGCACTCTGGATCCGGAGCAGTGTGTGCATGCGCATGTGCGTACATTCTCTAAACATAATGGTCCTCCGACAAGTTCAAAGGCATTCAAAAACTTCACACGGGGGTAAAAATATTCAAAATCTTTCAATAACACTGCATAAGTGTGTGTATGTGGGTACTCCAGGAGCGTTGCCAGTCCGTCCGTCTGTCTGTCTGCACTGCAGTTCAGCAGGTGGGCGTGGCGAGCGGGGTTCCCACGTAGCCATATAGTTTAAGCGCGGGCGCGACTCGCCGTTGATGTGCGTCGGGTCCGTGGCGGCGGCGGCGGCGGCGGCAGCGGCTACTTGACGCAGAGCAAGCCGCCCACGTTGGCCACGAAGTCGTCGAGGCTCTTGAGGAAGGCCATCTTCTGTTTGCGCTCCATGGCCGGCGGCGTGCTGCTGGCCGTCAGCGTGTTGAAGGCGGCCACCAGGCGGCCGTAGATGACGGCGTCGCGCTGCGACGACAGCAGCGACTCCACCAGATCCGAGTACTCCGCCTGCAGCGCCACATCAACAACAACAACACTGTGCTTGCGTTGCAACACGATACGCTGTCATGCAGAGTTTCACAAAAACGAATGACGATACTTGGTCAACAATATTATTATATTTCAGTAAGTATTCATTTTAACAATATGAAATTTAGCCTTTAACCTTTTGACAGTATCATAATCATTTGCCAACAATACAATCATGATATCAACAGCATTATGATACTTAAGCCAATGATATAATTACTAACACAATACTTGGGCAATAATATTGATACTATTACAATACTTGGCAAACAGTAGCAAACATCACGATTCTTGGCCAATCATGTCATTCGTAGGGATGAAACGATATCCAAACATCATGATACAATAATCATCACGATATTGTGGGGAGGTTGGCGATATAACAACATTGCTGTATTGTACAAAAGCACAATATTGTGCTTCTTTTTAAGTAAGAGCTCTTTTTTTTTTTTTTTTTAAACAATATTGTGACTTTTTTTTTAAATATCGCCAACCTCCCCACAATATTGTGATAATTATCGTATTGCGACGTTTGGATATCGTTACATTCCTAATCGATAGCATAACAAGAATATGATATCAACAGCATCATGATAGCACGATCTCAACTAACTCAAGTCAACATTCCAGTTAAATGTAATCTGACCTGGTGCAGACAGACTAGCGTGTAAAGCGCTTCCCCGGCCGCCACCGTCATCTCCGTGTTGTGTTTCTGCAGCACCAACATGTCAAACACCAGCTGCAACATACAACACACGTTAACAAACACCAAAACAAAAAACTACACATGGCGTGTGTGTGTACCTTGAGGAAGTGTCGCGTGGCCATGAAAAGGGGCGTGTCCTTCTCCTGGTTTTTGGCGCACTGCTCGGCCAACGGCGACAAAGCCTCCAAACACAACTGACTGATTTCCGAACCCATACTGAACATTCGCGTCAAGGATGTCCACTTGAAAACAAATGAAATAAACACCATGCCCCAAGTAAATGGCGCTCATCTTATTTTACGGGCTATTCTGTTCTTACAACTTCCCTCTTTCAACTTTCCCTCTTCTGAAGCAGTGGCTTTTTTTTCTGTAGTGACTGATGTGCTCCAATGTGACAAGGATACGAGGTCATGCCGAGCTCCAGCGAGAACATGAGGCTCTTGAAGAGATCCTCGGGCAGCTGCGGGATCTTCTCGGGGAAAATCTCGCAGATGAAGGTGATGAGCTTGTAGTACTGGTTGCACAGAGACGGGAACTAACGAGCGTAAGAAAAAGAAAAAAAAAGGTTAGCCAGGTTCTTTCCACAGGAAGAATATTGACGGCCAAAAAGAAAAACAGATCTAACCTTGAGAAGGTCCTGCGACATGAGGGGAAGAACGATGTTGACGCCGTACAGGACCACGTCTGCGGCAGACACCGGACGACTGGACGCCGGCGTGCCCTGGTCTTGGCTACGGAACACCTCGTCTGGAAGAAAGACAAACCGGCGGATAAACTCAACCACTTCCATGCACAACTCTATGGAGGACCAAAACTGCCAAAATACAAACTAAATAAATGACTAAATAAATAATTTTATTTTTTTTTTTTTCCTTGACCTTTTGTGGTTTGATCAGGGGATGTCGTTGGTATTTGTCAACTGTGGGCATGTGAAGCCCTTTGAGACTTTTGTGTGATTAAGGGCTATATAAATAAACTTGACTTGACTTAAATGACTAAAAGTGAAAATAAAAATGGATATAAAAAAATATAATTTGAAAATGATATAAAAAAAATATAAATGGAAATAAAAAGAGCAAAAAATATATAAAATAACTAAATGCATTTGTATTTAATTTTTGAATTATATTGTTTTTGATATCTGTTTTTATTTTCACTTTTAGTCATTTATTTATTTATTTATTCATTTAGACACGATCGTCGTCCATTGCTGGAGCTCTCCACTGCAAGCCGGCGAGACTTCCTTGTTCGCCGAGCTGCTCACTCGACCAATGACAGGCAGTTTGCAACGGCGGAGTCCAACCCAAGACATGCTTAGGACCGCCCCCCTCATTTGAGTAACATTTCGACTTGGCAGTACGGCCCAAAACTGCCAAAATTCCAAATAAATAAATGACTAAATAAATAAATAAATAAATGACAAAGTGAAAATAAAAACAGATATAAAAAAAAATATATATAATTCAAAAATTAAATACAAGTGTATTTATTTATGTACATATATATTTTGCTCTTTTTAGCTCCATTTCTATTTAGTTTTTTTGGATATATTTTATTTTTTTTTTTAATATCCATTTTTACTTTCACTTTTAGTCATTGATTTATTTATTTACTCTTTTATTTATTTTGAATTTTGGCAGTTTTGATCCTCCATACAACTCCCGCTGCTGCAGGTTGAAAACATTCAATCGGCGCACCCGTGTCGCTGAAGTCGATGAACTCTTTGGACAGCAGGTTGGTGAGCAGCTCCATGATGAGCAGCAGGTCTTGGTACTGGTCCTCCTCGGCCGCCGCGTCGCTTCGCTTCCTGGTTTGGTTGTTCTTGGAGTAAACCTGCAGCAGGGTCAGGCACGCCTCGTACAGCTTCATCGACTTGTTCTGCACACACGCCACTCGGGAGTTATTTCCGGTCGCGTTCATTTTGGATGACGCAAGGCTACCGACCTCTCCCAGGTAGCAGATCTGCTTGTGAGCCACCTCCACAAAAACCTCAATGATGAGGTTGATGGTCTCCGGCGCGTTACTGTACACCTGAAACGAACGCGCATAGAATAAATGACGGCGACTAAAATGTGCGACGGATCTTGTCCCCCGCCGCCGCCGCCCTGACCTCCATGAGTCCGATGCAGCTGGACAGGAAGTCCATGAGGAAGGAGAAGAGGGACGCCACGTTGTCGATCTGCGTGGCCTCGGCGATGCCGCACAGCGCCTCCAGCGTGGCCACGATCTCCCGCTTCACCGCCTCCTCCTGGCTGATCTGAGCAAAGTTCTCCTGGTTGATGAGGTTGAGGAAGCGCTGCTGCAGAGGCTGCAGCACCTGAAAGCCACCGCGAGGAACAAGAACGTTGCATCAAAGATTTCATCATCAAGACATTTGAAAATGCAAAACATATGGAAAGTTAAGAAAGAAAATACTAAGCAAGTGTTGCAGGTAGGAAGTCAACAAAAAATCAAGTTGGAAATGAAAAGTCTATGGTGAAATACAAAAACAAAGAAAACAAATAATGACAAATAAAACAAACCACTTATCTAAATTATTTAAAACAAAAACATTAAAGGGATACTTCACTTATTTAGCCCATTATAGCAATAAAAAGTTAATATTTTGTCTATTATAGCACGTTTGCTTTTCTGTATAAAATAAAAATACTGCACCTAAAAGATTAACAAAAAAGAAAAACTAAACAAGACACAAAATAATAATAAAAAATAAGAAAACTAAATCACACAACTTGTTCACCCATAAAAATAAAAATAACTCATCTGATGAAGTCCAAAATATAATTAAAAATGAATAATAAAGGTAAAAAATATTGGCAAATTGACGTAAAACTGCAAATCAAAAACACAAAATGGTGAAAAGGGAACATAAAAAAAATAGAAAAAATAAATAAATACTGATAAAATCAAAGTAAAAAATATTAGTGAACTTTAAAATTGGATTATGATTTTTTTTTAATTGAATAAACAAAAATACTTCAAAATCATAAAAATGCAAATGTTACAAAAACACAAAATATATTAAGTATGAAAAATAAACAAATGTAAAAAAAATAATAATGAAGTCTAATAAGTAATTTAAAATATTCTCATTAACGTCCAAATACTGGCGTTGTAAGTTTTTGATATGGACAACAGGTGGAAAAATGCAACAATTGATAACTGCAGATAAAATATTTTTCTTCCCCGTTTGTGTTTATTGAAATCAGCAAGATGACTGACTGTTGCATCATGCTTCACTGTTCCTTTTGTATCTTCCACGTATGACAAATGAGGAGATGATCAACGGAACAGTCCAAGACGCTCATTGCTGTCGAGAGCACATCAGACGCGTTCATCTTCCACCCGAAGAGGCAGCTGCGACGGCCGACAGCTGCCGACTCCCCACTGGTTATTACACGTGGCTTTGCACCCCCACCCCCATTTTTTTTCTTTTTACTACCATCGGCCGATTAGGACAAAAGACCTCCGTGATGCTGACAAGGCTCAAGTTCTCCTCCCCGGGGGTGGGGATGGGCTGGTGTTATTATTATGAAGCGCATCTATCAGTCTGCCAGGCTGTAGAGGACGAGACACTTTTGATGCTCAAAAGCTGCTGACGGCGCGGAACGTGCTCGCTGTGCTCCCGTTGGCTGATTCACGACAGCCTCCGGAGAACAAGAGATAAACACAATTCCAACGTCTTTGGGGTTTCAACTATCAATAGAGGGAAGAAGCCTAATATTAGACACAGCTTTGTGGTCAAGTAATGTTTGTTACATGAGCGCAACATGAGGCAACTCATGATTCAGGCATGTGTGCGTGCGTGTGTGTGTGTGTGTGTGTGTGTGTGTGTGTGTGTGTGTGTGTGTGGGGGTGTGTGTGTGTGTGCAAACATGCAGGTGTTTTTAGCTAATGCTTCAAAATAATAATAAAATATATATTTTAAAGGAAAACAAGAAATTTTGCATTGTAAAAAACAAAAGACAAGTGAAATCAAAACTCTTGAGAAAATGTAATGACTTTTTTTTAAATCATGAAAAAACAAATGGAGTGTAAAGTATAAAAATGCAAATAAACATGGAAAAAAATTACAAAACTTTAAAAAGTATAATAGGAAAATAAAACAAACAAAAGGAAACCTTTAAAAATGGGAATAAAATTATTATGGAATAAAGAAATTACAAATTTTTTTTACATAAATATATAAAAATTAAAAAATGAACATAAATTACATAAAAAATGCTAAAACAAAAATCGGCAAGAATATGAAATGAAAAAAAAAATACTTAAAACAAAGATACACATAAAATGTTTAAAATTAAATATGAATAAAATATTAATTATAGAAAATAATAAGAAAGCTACTTAAGAATCAATTAGCATGAATAAAATAAAAAATTAAAATGAACACACGAGAGTACGAAAGCAAAACATAAAAAAAATAAAGCTAGAAAATGTGCAACCTTTAAAAACAAAAATACAAATAAACTTAAATATAAAAACAATTCTGACAATTTTGTAGTTCTTAAAACTACAACAAAATACGACAAATAAAAAAATACAACTAAATAAAATTAAATGTCAAGTCAAGATGAAAAATCCAAGACAATGAAAAACAAGCTATATGAAAATGAAAACTAAAAATGGCAACTTCAAATCAAATTAAATGAATTAAAAATAAATAAATAAATAAATAAAGATACAACAAAAAGTGCGGTTGGCTGTTTAAAGCATGTTTGTAATGAGTAAAACGTTGTGTACACGTGTCACAGGTGCATTACCTCAGCCCAGTACTGCTGCTTGGTGTCCGAGTCCATTTGGGCAAAGCCCCCCAGCACCAAAGCCTTCATGAGGCTCCTCTGCACCGAGCTGGACAGCAAATGTAGCGGCGGACTGCGGCCGGCAAACTGCTTGGCCAAGTTCCACCAGCTCTCGCACTGCACCACCATGTTGGCCCTGCACGGGTGCGGGATTGAATCTTAGTACACCAAACTTTTAACTCCCCACCCACCGACATACTCGCCGGAGCTGGCCTGGCCTCACCTCTCGCGTCTCTCCACCAGCGTGACTAGCAGTTCCACCGTGTCGTTGGCCAGCTCGGCCTCCGAGCTCCACACCGTCAGGTTGGTGATGACTTTCTCCAGCAGGTAGCCAACAATCCACTGGGCGCCCTCCGTGTCCGAGCCGAACGCCGTGCTGAAGGCCACGCTGACCTGAAGAGAACGCGGATTTAAAACCCCCCCCAAAAAACTAAGAGTTAGTAGACAAGTACAAAATTATAACCGGGGCTCTGTACTTCAAAGTGTGTACAAGAGGTGCATGCAGGTGGTTGGGTGAATCACCTGCTGGTAGAGCTTCTCATCCATGAGCAGGTAGGTCTTGGCCCAGCGTCTTAGGAACCAAACGATATCTTTGCCCATCTGAGGACTCAACAGCTGCGTCAAGCTGGCTCTGCTGGCCCTGGATTCCACCTCGGACGTCCTCAGTACGGCCGACAGCAACCTCACAAGCACAAACACATTTATAAAGTCGACTGTATGGAAGAGGAGAGGAGACAAAAGAGAAGAGGAAGAGGAAGAGGAGAGGAGACAAAAGAGAAGAGGAAGAGGAAGAGGAGAGGAGACAAAAGAGAAGAGGAGGAGAGGAGAGGAGAGGAGAGGAGAGGAGAGGAGAGGAGAGGAGAGGAGAGGAGAGGAGAGGAGAGGAGAGGAGAGGAGAGGAGAGGAGAGGAGAAAAGAAAAAGAAAAAGAAGAGAAAAGAAAAGAAAAGAAAAGAAAAGAAAAGAAAAGAGAACTTCGGACTACCTGATGACCGGGTCGGTGCGCTCGAAGCCCGGGATGGACGAGGCCCTCTCCCCCGGCGAGCCCAGGATCTGCAGAGTGGTGTTCATGTCCACTTCCGTCGATCGCTTGGCCGAGAACTCCATCACCTCGGAGGGTATCAGTGGCGTCTCGCTCTGGGGGTCGTCCGCCAGGAGATAACCTGAACAACGCGCGTGATGTGTTAAAAAAATGGAGTGCTGAAGCATGCAGAGATTAGCAGAGTCAGCTAATGTCAGCACGTATTTATTTTTGTAGTTTCTCGAGTCGCCATGGATCTTCAGATGTGACAATTTTTATCTGAGAGGAGAGCTACAGATTCAGCTTGTGTCACGGTTCTCGCTGACCTGAGACCAGGATGAGCCAGTGGATGTCCTCGTAGAGGTCATCCAGTACTTTGTGGTCTACTGACGTCAGGTCTGATGAGGACATCAAGTGCTGCTGTGTTCTCTGGAGTTGACCGTGGAGTCGAGTCACGCGGTCCTCCAGGAGGCTGCCAATAACAACACAACAAACACACAACACAGTTACACAACTTGAATGCAGATTTGAGGAGGAGGAGATAAGCACGCAGCAAGAAATAAAACAAACAAATAAAATAAAACAAAAGAAGACTAGGTTTTTCGTGGTTACTTTCAAATATGAGGATTTCCGTTCAGTTTCCAATGCACTAAATAACATATTATTTGTAGCAATAAATTTGTATTAATATGGATTTTATTACCAATTTTTACTGCCTAGTTATTTTTTACAGACCCTGTACAAATATATATTAGTATTAAAGGCAATGTCAAAAAATTACTAACAAAAATGGCAAAAATCTAAAACAATGGAAAAAAAGAAGAAAAAGTAGAAAAACATACAGCTTTAATGATTGAAAATATAAACAAAAACATTTACAAATATGAGAAATACATAAAAAGGATAATGACAAATCTAAAATAAAAATAAAATTGAATTTTAAAAAGTAAAAAAAAAATGGTATTCAAAAAAAGCAGAAAAATACTAAAATAAAATAAATATGGAAAATTACGGAAAACCAAAAAAAAATGTAATAAAGAAAAATGGGGGAAAAAAATAAAAATAAAAATGTAAAACATTAAAATAAAACAATATGAAATGTGAAAAATAAAATACAACAAATAAATCCCCGAAAAACAAAAAACACAAATAACCTAACATTAAAAAAATATGAAGAATAAAAGAATGAAAAAATACATATTAACACATCACATATTAAAACTAATACATTAAAAAAATAAAATTATAATTAAAAAAAATCTAAAACAAATACACTTTTTCTCACTTATAAATTAGAATTAATAATAATTAATAATAACTAAATAGTTAATAATAATTAAAGTCAAAAGAGGGTTGAGATTTTACAAGTGTGCGGCCACTTGCAGCTAAAGACACCCAGATTGTATTTACCTTGTGAGGACGGGGATGCAGTGGTCTGAAGCCACCCGGCCCAGTGTCCCAATGCTGGACAGCTGATCCGAGAACAGCTCTCTGTCATCTTCTTGTAGCTCATTGATCTCTTCGTCGCCGTGTGACGACACTCCGTTCACCGACTGACGAGGGACAAGCCGATGAGGAGCAGTTAGGATGGGAGTTTCGCAGGTTATTCAAGCCTACGCGACGAAATCTGACCAGGTTACGGGTGCCATCCGGTGCGGCCAGGTGGCACTGGATGTAGGCGTTGAAGACCTGCATAGCGGGCTGGATGAAGCAGCCGCGAGGGAAATGCTCTTCGTCCTGCACCAGCGTCAGCCACGACTCCAGCAGCCTGTCGTAGGCCTCCATGTATACCATGTCGTCCTTGTCCAGCTGGAAACACACAAATGTAGATCTTGAATGATGGCAAACGTAACAACGCGAGGAAGAAACACAAGTACAAGTCAATTACAAGAGGTTTTGGTCAAGCTCTAACCTAGTGGAGCCGCATTATTAGCGTTTTTGTCTTTTATGGCGAGACATCAAACTTCACCACCATGCTCCGCCCACAATGGCTAAAATGCTAATATTTTGCATTTGAACATTGTCCGTTTTGTTTACATAGTTACAATTTGATATCAATAGCACAAAAAAAAAAATCTAGTGGTAGTTTTTGTATAAAAAGTGCCTCAAAATGACCAATTAGAGGCTGTAATTAAAAAAAAAAAATGTAGGAGTAATTTATGTTGAAAGTACCCCTGAAATTGGTCAAAATTAAACCTAAAATGCCGGCTTTTTCCGAAACACAGGAGTTACTCACCACTTCCTCCAGGGCGGCGCTGCGTCCGAAGGAGCAAGTGAGCAGCGTGAGGCAGTTGATGAAGGAGGTGAAAAGCTCGCTGGGCAGCGCCGTCAATACGCTCCTGGGGAACATGGTGATCAGGTTGAAAATGATGTTCGAGATTCCCACTGCCTCCGAGTCTTCGATCTCGATGCTGGAAAAGTGAAAGGAAGAAAAAATAAATAAATAAAAAGTTTCAGCCTGAAAATAATTGTTTCCTTTGCTTCCTATGGGTGAAAAAAGTGTCAAGCACAGAATATTCACTGGGGCTAAAGGGGTTGGCAGTTCAGGAAAATCTGCTTTGAAAACATCTGAGGTTCACTTACTTTAGTGCTAAATTGAATACAATTCATAAAAAAAAACAGGTTTTAGCAAAAAAAAAAAAAAATTAAATTATAATAAAGTTAACAGCTACATTAAAAATAAAATCATTTGAAAACACAAAAACAAAACGAAATCCAACTCTTGAAATTTAAAAATACAAAAAAGTATACTATTAAGAGCTAAACAACAAAAAAATTAATCACATTTTTTTTGTATTATTTATGGAAAAAATGTTAAAGTAAACTAAAAAAATAAGTTAAAATCTATAGAGATTTTGTTAAAAAAAAATAAAGCAGCTTTAAAAAATAAAAGAAGGGAAGAAATGTAAAATGGCAAATTATTATTTTTTTAGGACACGTAGAAATACTTTAACTCAAAACCTAAGACATTTTACTATTCACGGCTGAATAAAATTAAGGTAAAAAATACAAATAAAACAATAAAAAAAATGTCAGTGTGTTAATGTTATTTTTTGAGATAAAAGCTAAAAAAAGTAAGTATGTTGCAAGTAAGAGCTAGAAAATTTTACTATTTGAAGAGCTACAATAAATAAAACTAACAACACAAAAAGGAGAGAACTGCTACTATAAAATGCAAGATTAAATATATATATTTTTAAAAAAAATCCAAAAATATATGTCTGTCGCGGGTGGAGGGAAAAAAAAACTTCCTTTTTTTTTTTTTTTTACACTAACATTACTGACCGTTAATATTTTCATCACTTGTTAGAAGTCCTGTTTTTAGCCATGCAACCCCCTGCTACACAATGCTAAGCTTTGTCCTTGTCACCTTGACTAAAAGGCACATGGAAATGCGCCAGGCCGCCTTAAAATGGCCGATTAAAACTATAAATAAGCTCTGAGTCAACACAATGCAGTGGTTGGAGTGTGATCTCCACCCCCCTTCAAGTGTCACCGCAGGGGGAAAACTGCGTGAAACTAGGACCACCGCACAGCTGTGGAAAATGGCCGCCGGTGGCGTCTTCCTCGAGTTTGATTGCGAGGAGCAAATTGCGTGGACGTTTGGTGCTCGATTGGAAAACTGACCCTGGTTTGGCCTCAGTCTGCACAGTGGAAACTACCCTTTTTAAATTAAAACATTTAAAAAAATATGAAAAAAAGTGTGCTACTCTTCTGAGCTAAATATAGCAAACAATAAAAGTACAAAATACAAAAAACAAAGAAATGCTGCTAAATTAAGATACAAATTTAAAAACAAACAAAGTTACTTTTCATGAGTCGCTCATATTTTCTGTACTTCATAATAAACAGCAGCTGTGTGAAACCAACTAACACAAAAAGTAACTTCCCCCCTACAACAATTAAGACTTTCCTGCTCCACTAAAAAGTGACATTCCGGGTCAAACTGGGGTGGGAAAAAAAGAAAAAAGAAAAAAGAAAAAAAAAAAAGAGGCCAAAGTGTGAGCAAAAGTGCTCAATCAGCGCCGATCAAGCGTCCAGCTACACGACGCGTGGTTTTCCGATGATGCAATTGGAAAAAGAAAAAAAATAAAAGCTCCAAGAATAGGTGATTACAGATGGCCACGCAAGAGTGTGTGAGTGTGGAAAGGGGAGACCTCCACTCATTTCCTGAATGTCAAAAATTTACACTGCGGAGGGAGACCTCTTTGAATTTAGATCAGAACCTTACGAGGTTTCAAGACATAACAAGATGCACATATTTCAGTAGAGGCATGTTGCTGCGTATTTCGAATGGGGAGACATGATGCAATAACCCCCCCCCCCCGATATACTACAGTAAAAATAAATAAATGAATTTTAAAAAAAGGCAAGAGACATTAAGTTTCTGCATGCTTTGAATGTGATCCTTATTCCTTTATTTTTGAATTTGGTTCGTGTGTTGGACATGAAACATACACACACACACCCCCCACTCTTGATTTTAGGTTGATCAGGCAGTGTCTACTGACCCGTTGATCATGCTGAGCAAGCCCTCCACCAGGTGGGCCAGGTAGGAGATCTGGGCACTCTCGTCCGGGAAGATGGGACCGTGCATGGAGGCCAGCTGGGCCAGACACTGCAGAGAGTCCTGGGCCATGTCCGAGTCCTCACGGATCTTCCTGTGGACCTGGACCAAAAAAAAAAAAGAAAAAAGAAAAAAGAGAGAGAGAGAATACGTCAAATGGTATTCATTAAATATCCTGTAGTTTGAATAACGAACAACACAAAAAGGTCAAATGAGGGTAGCTGTCAAAAGTGAGTGAGTTTTCTTTTTTTTTTTTGTCTTGCCTAGAAGCATACAATTACAAACAGACTGCACAAGCACAAGTGGGAAACTTCTTCCTTCATCCTCAGATGACTAAGCGAATAACCCCGTAAAACACAGTCACTTCCTTTTTACATAAACACCATTATCCGACATCAGAATCAACACTCACTCATTATTTTAGTAGCAAGGAAGGCACATTTCTGAATGCTTTGAATGCAACCAT
Organism: Festucalex cinctus; assembly: GCF_051991245.1. Taxonomy (NCBI): domain Eukaryota; kingdom Metazoa; phylum Chordata; class Actinopteri; order Syngnathiformes; family Syngnathidae; genus Festucalex; species Festucalex cinctus. The sequence goes on along the minus strand of NC_135421.1, from coordinate 19,165,339 downwards.
CAATCCTTAATTGAATACGTTTGGTGTGGTCTTTGACCACATACAGTGCTGGACAAGAAACACACACCATTAACAAATAACAGCGGCATGCCTATTTCAGTAGCGAGGCATATTGCTGCATGCTTAGCATAGGCAAAATGCCATTTTCAACAATTTTTCAATGGGGTGTCTTTTAATGCCAAGAACAAATGTCTTTTTTTTGTATCTTTGCCATGTGTATGATTGAAACATTGGTGTATGAATATGTTCATGAATGGATGAGGCTTTGTAAAGCGCTTTGGACCCCATATGGTGTAGATAAAAGCGCAACATAAGTGCACTCCATTTACCAAAAGTGTTGTATTTTTTTAGTAGCATTGCCCTTCTAAGATAATTACAGGAACAGAGATGGAAATGAACTGCCAATTTCAACCTATTTCTGTAAAGCGCAGCCAACACAGCACAAAGTGCATTATGAGGTAATTATCTGTTATGAGTATTCCATCTAAGCATTAATGGAAGCATTCAAATTCAAATTTAACAATTATCTAATATCTAACAGCAATAGCGACATACTCATACTAATTTCAGTAGCAAGGCCCTTTAGAACACAATATTGCATTTTCCTTTGTTTTCAATTAGACTTTTTGGTGTTAGAAACAAATGAGGACAATTGCGATGCATTGCCATTTTAGCCAAATTTAACAAACACTGTTTAGAATTATAAAAAATAATAATAATAATCTGGCAAATGTAACCTGTATTAATTCAACCCAGCCAACATGGATTGAATTTAATTTAAAAAAAAAAAAAGAAAAAAAAAAGAAAAAAAAAAGTGTCACAACATGTCCACTAATATCTGTTAAAATTACAATTTTCAGTCCAAGCGCATGCTCAAACACAAGCGTAAAACTTCCTGCCTCACCCTCAGATGACTTTAGGCGCTTAACCCCGCTCTGTCTCTCACCCAGACACAAACACAGTCACTGAGGTCTTTAAAGCCCACAGGCAGCCTCAATCAAACCCAGAGTGGGAAAAACATCCCGATGAGATCTCGGTCATGGCCACCTCAGCAACATGTGTTTCCACTGACGCTACGCAGCTTAACATCTGGACCTCCACCACCGCCGCCGCCGCCTCCCCAGCCTTAATGTCCATTCTGCCGGCGCATGGCTCCAACGTCCCCTGATCCCTTTACAGCTAAGATGCTAACGCGGCGTAGCAGCTGTAGCGCTACACTCCCATCGCTGCTGCTTCCACGATGTGAAGTCATCAGCTGGAGGGAGGCGGGGAGGGAGGTAGGGTACAAGGCAGCTGCGCTAGCGGATGATGTGTGTCATACCGGTCATGTCTGACTATTGTTAGTGTGCATACGTGAGTATACGTGTGTGCGTGTGTGTGCGAGTATAAGTGTGTGTGAGCGAAAGATATACCTCCGCAACTAATAATGGTAATAATACACACCAATTAATCAATGAACAGCAAAGCCCCTGAAGCGCTGTTTGTCATCGTCGTCAAGGTAACTAATTCTGTGTTAATGCTGCGTTCATTGACTGTAGGAAATCCCCAAGATCCTGAGGCAATGATTTATTTACTACTGTACACAGGCTACAATGTAAGTGATGTTTCAACATAATTAGCAGTCATACAAGAATTTTGAATAGCAATCATTGCCATCCCGTCAAGCTGAAATATCTAAACAGAAGCAACAAAAACGTGTCGAAGTCCCTAAAATGGTCAATTTTAAACAAAATGGCAAACTTGCTATGCATTTTCAGGCACAGCTTCTTGAAAATGTCTTATGGGTCTACTCATGATGGACATGCCTAATAAGTTTAATGTTGCTATGTGTGAAACTGGCTCCGGGGTTGAATTTTCAAAACAACCCAATTTTATCATTGCAATTAGAAATTCAAAGCAAAATGGAAGACTTCCTATCTCTTTTCAAACACGGCTTCTTGAGAATTGTTCGTGGTGATGACAGATATGCCTACAACCTTTTTAGGCTGCATTGCGAAAATGGGTCAGAGGGACAGTCGACTTCTGCATCTTTGCAGGCTTGGCTTCGAGTTTTTTCATGGGTCCATCCCTCCAATTTTTGTTTTTCACTTTAATCTTTATTGAAATCTTTTACAATTTACAATATCACACGTGCACAAACTAAAAAAAACAAGAACAAAAACAAAGGCAAAAAAAGAAGAAGCAATCAACAGTGACATATGGGCCTCACATCATTTTATAATGCACATTCATGGTCTACTTTCTTTTCCATCCCCCCAATTTTTAAGTTGCCAAGTGAAACCAGCTTCAGGGCTGAATATTAAAAATATTCCCAGCCAGCCAGTTTTGGGGGTGGCGGGTGTTTAATATGAACAACATTTGATACCACAAAAGAAGTGGACGGCTTTTACGATAGGGATAACAAAAGGGAGGCTGGCTGGTAGTAAAGGAGGAGAGAGTGGAGATGAGGATGCTATTTATAGAAGGAGACAAAGCCTGGCTGGTGTGTGTTCCCCCTGAGGCTCATCTTTCCCATCGTTTGTCTCGCATCAACACTTTGCTCGCAGCCTATTGTCTTTCCATCGCAACACATGCTGACTGACACGCTCTTGTTTGACCTTGGAAGATGTGCCGGTACGCGGAAGAAGAAGGGCTTGAAATGTACTGCATGTCCGCATGAGGGAAAAGGCCTGATTAATTGATAATAGAGCCAATCACTCAGCAGCCCCCGCAGCCAGTTTCACTTAGCAACATGACATTTGGTCGGCATGTAATGATTAGACCCACATAAACGCCCCAGGATGCATGCCTGCAAAGACACAGGAAGCCATTTTGCTTTGTAGCCACTTTCCTCAAACGGTGCAAGAACGCAGCAATTTTACAAAAAAAGACATTACGGGCAGATGGAAAACAGGAGCACGTCGCAAACTGGAGACTGTGGAGCAGGCCAACATACATTAAGAGTCATATCTAGTAGTTTATCATCAAATGTTATCACGACGTTGAAAAAACAGAACAACAAAGTGGAGACTGTGACGTTTGTGTTTTCGTGGGTCAGCATAGCTGTAAACAGGAGACCCAAATGTTGGCTCCCACCTCTAACCCTGATCCTGAATTGGGGCCTCAGTGGCGTCTCGTGTCTCAACACACTCCCAAAACACACAAAGACGCACGCGTGTACACACACCTGCTGCCTGTGTGTCTGCAAGAGACAACAGCAGAGTCCATTCAATTCGAGAAACACACAACATGGAGACGCGACACACGTTAACGTTGACATAGTCTCCTAGGGGTCCCCCCCTCCCCCAAACAAACTCACATACATCCACAATACACACAGATACACACATGCAGTCGGACAGCTGAGGACATCTACAACAACAAACATTGACGCTACTAGAAATACCACTGAGGCAGACGAGGAAACCCGACACAGGTTAGAACAAGTTAGCATTTCTAGCATTCTGGCTCTTCGGGGTTTTGAGTTGATTAGCAGCATAGCTTGTTAGCTCCCTTATTTTCGGGTCTGGCCTAGCACCAGGATTATGCATCTTTAAAGGCTCTTTGTGGGAGCCCACCTTAAAACAAACAAACAAAAAATAAAAGTAAAATACACCACTGGCCCACGAATACATGCCTGCCTGGGCAGCATAAACCTAGTCAAGGCACGCTATCCAAAGAAACCGAAAGCAGTGAGCAATGATGTGAGTCCAAAAGACCAAATGAGATGTTTGCCTTCTGCCACAGCCTAACCTGGCAATAGCCAGATGGATATGCGCTTCACTCAAGTGAGTTCTCTGCAATATCCACCTGGTACCTCTCCACAGTAATTTTGTCGGGAAAAGGCACGACATTCCGTACAATAATTCGAGGTGATTGGACGATGCGGCATTCTACACGTTTGTTTTAACCAATCACGGCCATGGGTGAAAATTTCATCTTCGTTCTTGCCGAAGGTGGGAAAAGCACGAACATCTAACCAGCTAGAAATGCTAAAAGTGCCTCTCGCTGTTCAACATTCAACAAGGAAATGGTGAGTAATCTGTTTGAACAGAATTAATTGCAGCGTCCATTCGTCTGTTAGGTTTGTTTGTTAGCTCCGCCGTCGGCTTACTGGTTTCATCACAGTTGCATATCCCACCGCCGAACACAACGTCACGCTGTGATTGAAGGATCGGCAGAAATCAACAGGAGCGGTACAAGATGTATTCTCCGGGATTTGTGAACTCACAAAAATCGCCAGAATTCATCTTGCGAGAGCGAGGTTAGCCACAGCCCATTTAGGCAGCAAACTGGTTGGGTCTGAATTAGTCCACCGAAACTGGTTCCGAACAACATTACTTAAATCCAATATCATGTGACTGATAAAAACATTGAAAATAGCAATTTCGACCGCAGGTTGCTCATGCAGATTGACAATAATGTTGAAAAACCACAATAAATTTCTACCGCAGCCTGTTTAGGCTGCAACATTGTTCGGTCTATGTCAGTCAAACCAACCTCCTAAGAATAATAATTAAATTCAATTTCACATTATTGAAAATAAATTTGAAAAAATAAAAAATACCCGTTATGCTAAATATTAAAACAACACTAAATTAATACTACAACTTGTTTAGACCACGACCTAGATGGGTCTGAAATCAGTCCAATGAGCCTAAATGCTTTAAACATCAGATCAATCAAACTTCCCATGTTTGGCAATAATGAGGAAACACAAAAGAAGCTCACTCTTACAATTTCTACCACAGCCTGTTTAGGCAGAAAACAAGCAGGGTCTAAATGAACGTGCCCTCTTATGATAATTAAAAGAACAACATGCCCTAAATACTGGAACAGATAGCTCCACAAGAATGGGGAACCTAATTCTTTTAGTTTCTACAGCAATCCATTTAGGCAGTAAACAAGTTGGGTCTGAATGGATATTCTCTCACCCTATTATATTATTAGTATAACAACAACAAATACTGTAACCGCTAGCATGGTGGAACAACACTCTTCCAACCGCAGCCCATTTAGGCATACAGCTACTGTATAACAAGTCACCAACAGCTGGCACTAAATTTCAAACGAGGATCAAAACTTTACAGACAGCTTGTCATTAATTTGCTCGAGAATGTGTGTGCAAACGTTTGAGATAGGAAGCAGAGGAGATTGTAATGGAGAAGAGGAAGGAGAAGGAGGAGTAGGAAGTGATGTACTCACCGTGAAGAAGAGGTCCATGACTCTGGTGTCCAGCAGCGCCTCCCTCCAGGTCTCGGTGGGCTTGAGCGTGACGTTCTGCACCGCCTCGAACATGGCGATGTAGTGGCGTCCCAGTGACCCGCTGCCCGTTAAGGCCAACAGCAGCATAGCGTCGCGTGAACGCTTCCGCTTTAAAACTGCACCCGACACCTCCTCCGCCTCCTCGGGAGACGAGCCCGGTGCAAATGTGCAGAAAGGATCAAGCCTCCAGACTCCTTCAACGCCGGGACACGCCCCCCTGCCTGCTCCTCAGCCAATCCACTCGCACACTGCTTGCTTCTTAACACCCTATCATTTCTACTCTCATTTTCTTTCTTTTGTCACAAGCTGGAGCTTCTTAAGCAGATTTGATATAAACGGTGAACATCAGTGAAAATCGGTTCAAAACATTCAAATCTCCCACAGAGGAATGAAGGAATTTCTAAAATATGGCAAATTAAAACACATGCAATTTTTTTGCAACACAATAGTATTTAAACCATTTATAAAAATTGGCAAATTTAACATGAACGTTTAAGTAGTAGTTACTATCACACTTCTAATTTGTTGATTTTTTTTTTATGTTAATACAACAAAAGGTTGGAAAACCTAACTTGAACATACATAGAAGTGTTTGGAAGTTTAAGCATAAATATTATTATTATTTTATTATTATTATTATATATTATTATTGTAATGCACTTTATTTTGGGATCAGCCAGTCATCCCTGCAGCATCTTCAGCTTGTCCAAAATGCTGCTGCTCGTCTCCTTACTGGTGCCCGGAAGAGGGAACACATAACCCCTATCCTGGCCTCTCTTCACTGGCTGCCCGTGAAATTTAGAATCCATTTTAAGATTCTTCTATTTGTTTTCAAATCTCTCAATGGTCTTGCCCCACCTTATCTCGCTGAGCTCTTGCACCTACACACCTGCCCGGTGCCTCAGGTCAGCAGACCAGACACAATTGGAGGTACCGAGGGCTAAGCGGAGGCTTAGAGGAGATCGAGCCTTTGCTGTTCCCGGTCCCTCCCTTTGGAACGACCTACCACTAAATATTAGGCAGTCCCCCTCGTTATCTTCTTTTAAAACACGTCTTAAAACACATCTATATTCTTTGGCTTTTGGCGCACCATAAGACTTGTTCTTGGTGTTTTGTGGTGTGTATGAGTTTGATGTAGTCTACTTATTTATGTATTTATTCATCTCTTTATTCACTACTTATTTATTTACTGATGTAAAATGTATTTACTTGTAAAAAAACAAAAACAAAAAAACCTGTATTCGCACTTCAAAATGTTTTCTTTGTTCTTGTTTACTGCAAAACTGATGTTTATGTACAGCACTTTGTATACAGCAACGCCTGTTCTTAAAAGCGCTTTATAAATAAAGTTGAGTTGAGTTGAGTAAATAGCACAGGACAAAATACAGCAGATTTGTATTATTATTATTATTATTATTATTATTATTATTAAGGCCAAAATAATATATCTTAATTTTATTATTACTTTTTTAATACATACATTCGTTAGTAATATATATAACATTTTATTCTTATTTCTCAATTTATTTTCAATATCAAACCTATTTAAAAAAATGCTTGAACCAAGTTTACAAGATGCAAAAAACAAAAAAAACAAAAACGTACATAGCCTCTGCTAAATGCGCAAACATTTAAATTGTGCAAAAAATATATACCTACCGGTATATAAATTAATAAAATAATAATGATAATAATAAATGCAAATAAATAAAATATTTAATTCAAATATCTTTTAAAATGTTTTATATACAAGTCTATAAACATTGGCGAACTTAACCCAAACTTAAGTGGATGGAAGACTGACCATAAATTGTATATTTAATTAAATACAATTAATACTTCACGTATAATACTCAAATATTTATTTTTCTAATTATATTAAAATGACAGAGCTATAATGGCAACCCTTGAAATTTGGTAAATATTTATACAAAATAATATACAATGATTAAAAAAAAACAACCATATTAATTATTAAAAATAATAAAATACTGTATATAAATAAATATTTTGATTATTTCGGAAGTGGAGATGAAAGGTCACAGTTGCTCCAATTAAAAATAAAGTGTCAATCTCCTGTCAATCAAAGTGCCAGTACTGCTCCCAAGCCATTTTGTTAGCGGTCGTCCATGTTGAGATTCCGCGCGCGTCGCTTGACAAACTAGCGAGCGGAGGAATGCGTCATCAAAGCCGAGCGGCGGGCGGCAGAGGGCGGCCGGGTCGCCGGCGCATTCCAGCCGCCGCCGCCCACGCCCCGCGCCGCACCGCACGCCGCAATGCACTTTGGGCCCCCGAGTTGGCACCTGTCAAACGCCGAGCGCAGGGGTAAAAATAACCTCGGTGGAGGCGGAGGACCTCGCAGTGAACTTTGGCAAGGAGGGACGGCATGAGGGTGATGGAAAGAAGAAGTGCGGGCCAGGAGAAGACACAAGAATGCTATTTGTTGCAGTCGAGTCCCCTGGGAGGTACGCGCAGTGGCAACAGAGTCCGACAAGGCCTCGGGAGAGCTCAGGAATGATAAGTACATCATGCGGACGGATTGACATGTTAAATGAAGTCAACTACACAATTTCCTGGTTTTTCAGGTAGTAGAAAAGCTGTTCTACCCTGCCTCTAAAAGATGGCATGTTCCTGTGATGATGTTCTGTATAAACAGCACTGGGAGCAAAGTCGCCGTAGCAATTTTGTGGCTTCTGGGGTCAAACCTGACAAGAGGTGTGCCTGTAAAAGTCAAAGCATTTTTTTTTTGGGCTTGTTCTTAGCCTGACACGGAACTAGGGGGGCAAAGTCGACCCAGAAATGTTCCTGCTTCAGGGGTAGTGTCAGAGAAGTAAAAGGTGGGATGCCTCCAGTGTAGTCTTTCTAAACAGCCTTTTGATATTGTTTTTGTATAAAAAGCACTGATTTGGAATCCATCGATCCATCCATTTTATGAAACGCTTTTCCTCACAAGGGTCGCAGGGGTGCTGGAGCCTATCCCAGCTGGCTTCGGGCAGTAGGCGGGGTACACACTGAACTGGCTGCCAGCCAATTGCAGGGCACACTTAAGGCGCTTTTCCACCGCAGGAACTTTTGGAGAACTTTTCAGTATAACTTCGTAAAATTCAGTTTGTGGGTTTTTCCACCAACAATTACCAGGATAATTAAATTCCCCAGGGGGCATCCAAGTACTATATCTCGACAGCAGGGTCTTGCTTAGCCAGGCAGGAACTTTAGGGGGCGGGCTGCAATGACCAAGGCTGATTGGTCAAATTTGGGGCCGTTGTTTTTACATCGGCTGGACTCAATCAAATTCATTTGAATTAATTACTGAGAACTGCAAGACGTTGTGGAAACACAAATCATAAATTCCCTGCGGAACTTTTACCACCAAGAACTCCCTTTACCCAGAACTCAAAGTTCCTGGGCTTGTTGGTGGAAAAACGGCGATAGACGAACAACCACTCACACTCACAATCACACTTCTATGAGCGTTCAGTTAACCTGCCAAGCATGTCTTATCTTTGGAATGTGGGAGGAAAAACCGGAGTACCCGGAGAAAACCCACGCAAGCACGGCGAGAACATGCAAACTCCACCCAGGAAGGCCGAAGCCCAGATTCTATCTCACGTCCTCTGCACTGGAAGGCGGACATGTTAACCAGTGCCGCCCACTGATATGGAATAACAAAGGCAAATTCAAACTGGGAATGTTCCACCTTCGGGAAGTATTAACAGAGCCATCAAAGAGACGGAACGCCATGTGTGTCGTCTCTTCTACTTTGTCTCAAAAGCTAGCTAGCACTTACTATTTTCTGGTGCATTATCGAATATTTTTAAAATTGATTTATCAGATTTTTCCACGACTACTGTTTATTAACCAGTGATTAGTGCCTATTTTGTACTTCATATTCGTATCGTGATTTTAAAAAAAACAAAAAGGGGGGTGGGGGGGGTGTTGTTGTACTATGTTACCGGTTCTGCAAACGTCTTATTTTGATTAAACACAGAAGATAATCAGTCGTCGTTCATGAAGGACTACAGAAATCAGTGAACTATTACCATTGATATGCTGAAATCAGAGAATCTGGACGATTTAAAATAAAAAAAATGGCTCCAAACGACTCAGACTCTGTTATTAAAATAGTCGATTAAGTTATTAACCAAATTAAATTAATTCTTATGGTGCCTATATGAACAGCACTTGACATGGAATCGGAGTGGCCGACTTAGCAATTTTCTGGCTTTGGTGGTGCGAGTATCAAAGCCAGAACAGGGGGTTGGATGCTACCTCTGTAGCCCCTTGTAAACTGGTCTCTACGAGAACGGGGTGCAGAGTCAACTGGGCAATTTTCCGGTTTGGAGGTAGGACATTTAAAATTGCTTGTCAGGACACTACTGCCCCCGCCCCCACCCCTCCTTGCAATCCTCACTTGTTGTATGGCGCCATTTCCGCAAATGACTTTCCAAATGCTGCCCGACTAGCTCAATAAAGACTTACACCACCTGCTCTGCTGCTTTGACATACACTTGACTTTGTTTTCATGTGGACTTTTTATATTTCGGGGAAATTCCAGAGTTGGGGAAAAAATACTTTTTTAAAAATAACCCGCGTACGTGTGGACATAGGCCCAAACACATTCCTAGTGCGTGCGCGCTGGAAGGATAAGCATCACTTTAAATGAAACGACCACATACTTTTCCCGTCTTGACAAAGGACACACAAAATGGAGTGTGTGTGTGTGTGTGTGTGTGTGTGTGTGGGGGGGGGGGGGGGGGGGTGCGTGTGCGCGCGTGTGTCAGGCGCATGTTTGCCGGATGACGAACGCGCGCGAGGGGAGTGACGAGGACATGTGGCGGCACTTTGCTGGCTTTTTTAAAAGGCATCACCTGCTGCTGTTTCAAGCCCGCAGGCTCCTAATAGCTGCAGTGACGCCTCACTATTACACACATGTCCACGCACCCCCGCGCACACACACACCTAACTGCAGGTCAACAATTGAAGAGGTCCAAACACACACACGCCGTTAACATGTTACAAGCCCCTTCACACATAAACACAACTACATTAACAGTACAGTGAACTTTTCAGTTCAGGTACATACAATTCTAAAAATTTTTTTTTAACTATTTGGATTATTTTTGGTTGTGTTAATTTCTATTGCACAAGTGGCAGCAACTGGCTTGAAGGAGCGACTGCACTAATTACAAAATAGCACACACTGTGTGTGGGCATTTCCTTTCTAACTTTGTGGATTACTTCCAGTTTATTTCTATTGTGCAAGGTGGCGGTTATCGTGAAATGAATAACTGGGAAAAGAACAATCTCATTACAGTTACTGTATGAGACGTCTACTTCACGCAGATGTATGCGTCAGTGCGTGTTGTGAACTTCTATTTTAACTTTGCGGCTTATTTCTAGTTGTTATGTTTATTCCCATTATGCAAGGTGACAAATATGACGATCATTGCGACAAATCGTGATACTTTGTCTCCCAATAGATTATCGATACGCAAGTATATCGCGACATTTGTAGTTAATATACAGCCCCTATAACGGCGCCATTTTTCATGACTTATTGAGCAATTACTTGGCAGGCCACTAGGGGGAGTGCCTCAGAGTGGCTGGGAAATGTACGGAAGTCATTTTATTTATTTAGTTATATACACAAAAAAATGGTCACATTTTATAAAATGAAACAATGGACTATGTAACTGACTGACATGTATGACAATAGTGTTTAAGAAAGACACAAATTTGTTCACAGAAAATGGAAAAACTAAAAAAAATTGTATTTGTTAGAAGAAAAATACACTAAGGTACTCAGTGTGAAGAAGACACCAGTTTCAATATTACGTTTCAGTGATGGTACAAAAAGAGACTATTTTCTCATTGAAAAAACATCAGTTTATGTCTTTATTAGTTTTATCGTAGATTATCATGGATTTATCACCTGACCGATATATCGATAATCGCGGTATCGTCATATCGTGAGACAATCGTTATCGTCAACCTTGTATCGCATATGGTATCGTATCATGAGGTACCCACAGGTTTCCACCCCTACTGTCAAAAAAGCATTAAAGTAATGTAATTGTTGTACTACACCCACGTCTGTACACTATCTTAGATTTTTTTTTTTTTTTTTTAGTGCATTATTTCTCATCAACGTTCCAATTTCTATTATGCAAGGTGGTGGTTATTATAAATATCTGTCAAGAGGAGCGATTGCATCAATATAAAAACGTTCAAATGTTCTTTGACCATCGTCCACCCTTGTAGTCGTGTAACCACGGCAACCGAGACGCTCCAAACAAACAACAGCCATCATTTAGCAAAGCGCTAACGGCCCTGAGACACTCTATACGTCCCGGGTATGAAAAGGAGCTAAACGGGCGAGCAGCTGGACTTCTTCATTGTGTCCTCATTGCCTCTGCAAATAGCCAAAAAACAGATTAGCCGGCTAATCTCCACGCGGCCTCACTGTGTGGGTGCGCGTGTGCGGCTAACGGATTAGCGAGCTTCTACTGTATCCTCTATTCATTACGCTTGATCCCGGCGGCCGCCTCTCCGTCGCGCGGCGCTATGCTAAGGCGCGTGCTGGGGTTTAAGGGACGCATCCCACCCTAAATCCCGCCATGTGGAATAACAATCCGGCACCCGTCTCCCGTTGTCGTCGGCTCCCCGAAAGCTTTGTCTCCAATCATGCAGCTGTCAGGGGGGGAGGAAGGACAATGTCTTGACAGCAGCACTAGAATTACCGTATTAACAGCGCTCAACAAATTTCGATGTGGATTATAAAAAAAGGAACACTTTTTTTGTGATTTTGGATTATTTATTTTTGTTCCGTTTATTACCACTGCGGAAGGTCGAGAGGTTATTAGAGTATGTGGTGACGAGGGTAGTCGCATTAATTATAGGACTGCGCATGTTGTGGACTTTTTAGGTAAAACTGTGGATTAGAGTGATGCCTTGAGATAAAAGTGACTCGATTAATGAGTTTTAAGATATGAGCCATCATAGGTCGATTTTTTATTTTTTTTTTGCTTTGACTTGCAAGCATCTTAACTCATTTTACAACAAAAACAGTTAGGCATATAGTAATTAATCAAAAAAGAGGGCCAAGCTGTTGATTACCACTCCCAGTGAGAAAACTAAACTAAGTCATCTTAACTTTGTCTTACAAGGGAACGCTAGCTTAATGCTAACACACAATGCAAAACACAATGGATTGGCTAATGAAACTAGCAGAGATGTTAAAGTATGTTAGTGCTGTTAAAGCGTTAAGTAATTAATCACAAAAAATTATCACATGAATCATGTATTAATGCAAATTATCACGCTATTAATTTTGACTGTAGATGATCCTTTAGCTTGACATCAGATGGTTATGTGTTTGAGCAATAATCACAACGACATGCATTAAAGTAAAGCATTTAGAGTTTCCGTGTGACATTCAGAATAGTTGTTCATGGCAACCTATCATGGTCATTTTTTTTCATTTCCATTTAAATTATGCTAGTAATGAACTGATTCGAAAAAGAGGATGCGGTCGTGCAGTGGATCAAAAAATGTTGAAGACGTCCTCATAACATGAAATGTCGAAATAACACATAACAGGTGCTCTTTAAATTTGGCAGGCAAAAAATGTTAATAGAAAGCCTTTTTAGTGAAGCAATTAATCGTGATCAATCAACAATTCTAAGATGTGATTAATCTGATTAAAAAATGTTTGATCGCTCTTATATAAACCTTTCAACCAATGTGCACACAACAGAAGGAGCAGAACAGTGTCTATTGAATCAAAGCAAAAAAAAATAAAAAATAGGGAAAAACTAGCTTTATGCATTGTTATGTCATGACGATATGTTTGTGAGAAGAACAATGTCCATTTATCTTTTTGAAAGGTCATTTTCGCTGCTTGGACTAAAAGCAGATGAAGATTCTCCCCTGATGACCCCGCCGCCAGCCCCCAAGGCTAATGACAATAGCGTCTCGGATAATAGCTCCCTGTGAGGCTTGATTGGAGGGGGGTACCCAGCTCAACACTACCTTCACTACCTGGTAAGTCTGAGGGACCCAAAGTGGGAGCGTCACGCTTTAATGCCAAACAAGCGTGCATTCCTGTCTACTACAAAGCAGATGGCGGGCCGACAACTAGCAAATACGTGGGCCGCGCGGCGGCTTGATCTGTCACCTGACCGCCGCCCTCTTAGAAGCCCCGACCGAGTAAAGCACGGTGGAGAGTGATGCGGTGTGTCGCAAACGCTTGGGGTGGCACGCGACACCCCCTGAGCTGAAGACATAACGCTTGAGGGAGCGTGGACAGACATGCCGCCCGGCGGAGGGGGAGTATTTACTGCTGTTTGAAAGGTGGCGGCTGTCAGCAATTATGGCGGAACACCCTTGACTCTCAGACGTGCAGGCGGTGACGCTCATGAGTGTCTTCAGCTATTATAAGAGGGAAGATGTTCACTTACAACAATAGCTATTTCAAGGATCTTGAGAGTTTCTAGTAGGGCCCAATGGTTGGTTCATGTTTTGTCATTATCTTTGTATTATGCTGTAATGTATAATATAATAATAATAATAATAATAATAATAATAATAATAATAATAATAATAATAATAATAATAATAAGAATATATATATATTTTTTTTTAATTGGCCAATTCTTAGCTAATTTTTTGATGCATTTAAAATTCAAAAACTGGTCAGAGATTTTTTTTTGTTTCTGTGCATTATTTCTGGATACTGTGCTTATTTCTAATGTGCAAGGTGGCAGTTCTGAGTATCCGGCAAAATGACTGATTACATTGCAGTAACCTTATCATTGGGTACACATGCATGCCGGCGGATTTTTTTTTATTTTTTATTTTTTTAACTTTGTGGATTATTAAGTAACTATAATATGTTTCATCTGCCGCCTAAAAAAAACACGTCTGCGGATGCAAACACACTTGCGGATGACTTTCACAGTTTGTCTTTAAGAAGACACACAAAAATGCGCGCCACGCATACCGAGGGGAGCCTGGAAAAAGGGGGGGGGGGGGGGGGTAGGCTCGAAGGAATGATGTGCGCACACACACACATATGTGGGCACTTCTTTGAAAGTGATCCAGATCCCCTCAGATGCCAGGCTGGTTAGGATTTAGGATTTGTGCTCTCAACATGAGGCCAGCTGCACAGACAACACATGTGCATGCTAGAGATGGACTACAAAGTCACCTACAGTGTATTGTATACATTACTGGCCAGCGCACATGCATGAAATCTATAGAAATACAATGTTTGTAAACAGTTTTTCCTTCTTCATTTGTGTACATATTGTGACTCATTGTAGCTGGGTTGACAAAAGGTTTTACTTTATGTAATTAAAAGACAATGAAAATATATTGTTGTTTTGAAGATATTTGATGAATGTAATTCATTTTTTTCATCCAAAACTGAGAAAAATGTTAATTATTACTGTTTTCAATATATTAAAAAAATAATTATTATAATATTATTAAGTTATTCTTATCCTAAAAACATTTTGGTATAAAAAGTAAACAAAAAAGAAAACAAATCATAAAAAAAAAAAAAAAAAAAAAATTAAAATGCTTTGGGCTTTTTTATAAGGCTTTGGGGAGATACAATTTTTTTTTTAGATTACCAGTACCTTTTTATTATTGTGTGTTTTTAACCAAAACATTTAGAATAATTTGGGAGTGTTATTATTATTATTATTATTATTAGACTTTCTTTATTACTAACTTTTTTAATTAAATGATTTAGCTTCTTTTCGATAAATAAATAAATGCATACATAATTATTTCTTCATTAGTTAATTTTTTGGGCCAATTAATTTTGATTGATTTTCCAGGTCTAAAAATGCAATTGTAAAAATGTTTCTTTTTAACCAGAAACTACAATTAAAAAAAAATAAAAGAAAAGAAAAAATAAAAATTATCACACAATGACATTTCCTACCACAAGACGGTTTTATGGATTTGTGCCCAGTCTGGACGTGAAGACCCCCTTGACATTACACCTGACATTACATCCTGATACTTTGGCTAATTCGACTACTCGGACTTAAACTGGTAACCTTAAAAGCAAGCGATGTGAAAGAAAGCAAAGGATATGATTGGGCGGCAAGAAGTTCCAGCTGAGCACCTGATTGGCCAACGCCAGGTAGCGCTGGAAGACGCAGGACATCTGAGCACTGAGGTTTTCGCGGCGGCTGAACTCCTGCAGGACCTCCATGGTCATTGCAAAGATCTGACGAAGACCGTCCTCCTGAAACATACCACAACCACAATTACGACACAATCACCGATACTGTACAAACACAAGTGTGCAGTGCAGAAGGATTGCAGCTGCTCCACTTGGTGGTGAAATTTGTAAATTGTGATCTTGCATGTTTGAAAAAGATGTCTTTTTTTTTAACAGTTCTTTTAAACTCACTTCTTTTTCTTCTTATCCAACTATTGTTTTTTTTATTATTAAGTAATTGTATTTATTTGACTCTGTAAAGCAATTTGTTTTGGCTGCATTTTTTTTTTTTTTTTAAATGAGTGCGGGACGCGCACCTGAAAGAGGCGTTTGCAGCTTCCATGGAACTCCATGCTCAACCCGATGCTGCTAGTCTTGCTGGAGCTGGAAAACTCACTGAGCAGCGCAGTCAGGATGGAACACGCCAACGTTTGCTGCATGCAGCAAAAAAAAGCACAAATCAAACAACAAATGTTGTACTGCCACCTACTGGCCATTAGCTTGGGTGCAGTGTTGATCAGTGTGTGCTTGTTACCACGTTGGGGTTCCCGCTGCTGATGAGCTGTCCGACCTCCAGGAAGATACTTTTGCAGCTCACAGTTTTGTCGAGGGTGCCGCGCTTGACGATGACGGCAACAGCCAGCAGCATCTGCTCGCGCACGTACTTCTGCAAACTAAACGGAAAAAATGTCACTTTTTCTTCGGCTTATTGCGGTGGCACGCCAAAAATTCTGCATTTCATTGTCCTTACTTGGGTCTGTGCAGCACGTAAGTGAGCAGGAAGGCTCTGAGGGACTCGATGCTGCTCTTCTCCAGAAGGATCCACTCCCTTACCACCGCCTCCATGATGGCGGTGGCGGCCTGGAACAGCACATAGTCCACCTTGCTGCTCTCTGAAACATCGAGCACACACGCTTACTACTCTGCGCCTCATCACATGCTAACAACATGGATGACAAACCCTCACCAAAGGGTGTGTTGTTAAAAGAATATCAGAAAAAATACATATGGAGGAAAAAAAATAAAAAATAAAATCTCAAATTATACAACTTGGTCTTATCTCCCCCCAAAAACTTTTGTTACATTGTTACTTTACTTACAATAAAACAACATTTTACAACTTCATATCTTAAAAATATATTTATTTGGAAAAAATAAACATCTTGATTAAAAGACGTAAAACGCCTTTTCTCTTTAAAAATACAACTTTTTAATTTAATTATTTTTTTTAATTTATGTTTTTCACTTTAAGGGATACTTGACTTACTGAACAATTTTCAGCAGTAAAAAAGTTAATATTTTGTCTATAATTAATGTGGTAACTTCATTATTTTTTATGTACAATTAACACATTTAAAAAGTAATTTTTCTACTTTCTGTCGACTGATAATGACATCACCTGTGCTGAGGAAGTAGGTAACGACCAATCATAGCTCAGTTTACTGACTAAACTAGGTGAAGCCATGATCGGCCATTACCTACTTCATCAGCACAGGTGATATCATCAGTCGACAGCAAGTAGAAAAATTACTTTTTAAAGGTACTAATTGTACATGAAAAATAATGAAGTTACCAAATTAATTATACACAAAATATTAACTTTTTGCTGCTGAAAATGGCTCAATGAGTCAAGTATCCCTTTAAGAAAACAATTGGTTATACTGTATTAACAAAAAAAAAATTAATTAAAAAAACCATGACATTTTAATCTTAAAAAAAAAAAAAAATGTCTTAAAAAGAACTTTTTAACTTTGGAAAAAATACAACTGGAACTTAAAAAAACATGACTTTTTCGATACAAAACTATGACTAATCATTTCTAAATATATAACTTATGTTTTTTTTTATCAAATAACTATTTTTTCCTCAAAAATCATTTCAGAAAAATAATTCATCCGTCTTGAAAAGTTTAACTTTTATTCTTGAAAAATACGCTTTTCTCAAACATTTAAAATATTTCTTTATGAGCAGTTTGATACCCAAGTTGGTATTAAGATAACATGTGCGACCACTCACCTAAGATATGTTTACAAATGGCGAAGGGCGACTTGGACTTCCTGAAGGAGAGGAAGACGTGCTCGGCATGTTGGCGCTGCTCTGTGCTCACCATGGAAGGCGGTGCCTGAAAACAAAAAGAAAAACACATTTAATGGCTTAAATGACAAAGAAAAAAAAGTAGTAAAATTTTTGTAACATCATGAGAATTACTCATACCTGTATTTACTCACTGGTCCCTCAAAATTATCACGCATACAGTACAAAGGCAACATCATGAGAATCCCAATAGCTTTTCTTGAGAATAGTCAGATTTTTTATCTAGAACAGTAGTCCTCAAACTTTGTTCTCAAACAGTTTTTCAAGAGTAAAGGCAACAAAACTACTTGAGCAGTGATTCGTTCACGTACCACTACAGGAAGCTCTCGTACCACTAGACCACACTTGAAAACTGTAGAAGAAATTAAGTTTCTTTTTCCCCTAAAAAAATATGATTCTCTCAAACCAAATACATAGATTAAGGTTACTGTTGTTCCGGTACCAGTTTTTGGCCCCCAATGCCGAGATACCCAGATTTGCAGTATCGGCCGATGCTGATCGCGTACCTGTAACTAGTATTTTGTTTTTTAATTTTCAACATGCCCTGCCCTTGGTTTAGAGCATTCAATGGCCAATAGGATTTCTTGGCTCGGCATTAAGTGAACATGTCACATCAGTGAATGTAGTGCACAAGCAAGGCACAAGATGCTGCATCAAAAGTCCTATATTAACGTCAGAAATAATGGTATTGGCATGTTGCTTGTTAGTACTGTTTTAATGCAGTAACACTAATTAAGATTTTAGAACGTTTTTAACTCCAAATATTCAGTCAACTAAATAAGACGTTTTCCCCAAACTGATCTGGTCGTATTCTGACTTCTCCCCAAGAAATATTTGAGTATAGTCTTCATATTGCCACTTGCTAGTTTGGGATTGAGTTGGTGATGGCTTTCTGAATTGGCTAGGAGTATTGCTACATAGATAGCTTTGGGAGTCAGTTGGACTACAAATCTGGTTTTGGGACTCGACATTGTTAAATTGGTGGGCCAGGGGGTTTGCTTGTTATTTTGGGTCTGTCGGCAGAGCTTGTGAATACTACTTGTGGAAGATTTTGGGGACCACACGGTTAGCTTTGGGATGCTCCACGGAAGGCTGGGAAGCTAACTGGTTAGCCTGAGAGAGCTCCAGGATAGTAAGGGGAGCTGTAACATGGTCAACCATGGAATTAAGCGACTTTACTCGGCTTGGGAGGCTGCGGCTTCACTCTTCGGTCTGAGGGGGGAAGTGAAGCACGTTGTTTTTGGAAACTATGGAGCAATTTGGACACCAACGTGTTACCCACACGAAAATGTGCAAGTTTCGAAACTAGCTCGGCGGGTCTAAAGGCGAGCAGAGGCCGAATATCAGGCCAATATTCAGGATGGAAAAAGAGAGACGAAACAGCAGCCTGGCCACGCATCGCCGCCTTTCCCGCTCAGGTTCAAAGTCTCGCCATTAAAAAGCGACACTGGCGAACCCTCGAGAGACTCGCCTCGCCTCAGCGCGTTCGGGTTAAGGCAACGTCATGTCGGCCGCGAGAAAGGCTTGTCATGTCTCACCATTAAAACTTTGGCAGCGCTTTCCAGCTGTGTGATGACTTCTGCCATACCGAGCGCCGCCATCATGGATGCCGGGCCCTCGAAGATGACGCAGCCGCGCAAGGCATTGTGGGTAACACGCGCCAGGCCCCACCCCTAATGACAATTGTAAAAAAAAAAAAAAAAAAAAATTAAAATCAAACTATTATTACAAAAAAGAGAAATCAGCAGCTAAAACCGTAACTGTCATTAAAAAAAAAATGTCCTAAGCTTTCATAATACATTTTGCAAAACAATTATGAAAAAATAAAAAAAATCCGGAAGTCCTAAAACAGCAGATATGATTAAATCTCCAAAATAAAAACTTTTTTAAAGTCCAAAGCACTAAATATTATGAACAAAGTCCACTATACCAGTAAGTTTTTTTTTCTAACGCTGAGCTGTTGTTAAGAACCATCCTATTTTAAAAACTCTCTCAAAACAAAATAGTTATATATAAAAAAAAAAAACTATATAAAGCAACCCATCCATCCATCCATTTTCTTGACCGCTTATTCCTCACAAGGGTCGCGGGGGCTGCTGGCGCCTATATAAAGCAACCACTATCTTTATATATCCCAAAACACCAATTATTCGGGAAAAAAAAAACTGTCAAACACAAATAAATAAATAAAGTGCAAAAAAAATCCCAGAATAATAATAACAATAATAATAATAAAAAAATCTGATTGTTTTTACATGTGCAGTTTTATCATATGAAACATAGGATGTATTGATGAGTGTTGTGCATACAAAGAAGCAGTCAGGAGTCAATGTGGGTTAATTTAATTTATACATAACATTTGACACACACAAAACAGACAGCGGCATTGACAGTCTCCATTTATACATGAATGTAGAAAAGAAAAAAAAGGTCACTTTGATAGTAATATAACAATAATAATAATAATAATAATAATAATAATAATACTGTGTAGAATTTTGGACATTAGCACGTTGGGAAAGAAAAGAAGGTGAAGTAGGGAGATGGGAAAGGTACATACAAAAAAAAAATATGTGTATCTGTATAAATATAAATTCACGATTAATATACATTACACACACTCCTTGAGGGTACAAATACATACAATTAAAAAGAAAAAAATCAGTCAATGATTGTCAGTCATCATTTTGTAACACTTAAAAAAAAAAAAAAAAAGTCACACCTGGTTACTCATAAAGCTTTGTGTTGTCCTTTTAAAGGGGCGGTATGTCATAAACATTGTCCCCCTAAATATGTTTTTTTTTTTTTTTTTTTTTGGACTGCAAAAATGGAAAATGTGTGTTATATTGTTTTCTGCCCCTCCAACAGTCAGATAAGAACACAAAAGACCAAGGGCAGCAACAACAAAAAAAAAAAGCAAGGCCACAAGAAAGAGGCAGGCAGCCCCCCCAAGGTGTGTGTGTAGGGGGGGTTGAGGTGTCTGGATTGTCCATTTTGCAACACACACAAGGCACATTTTGTTAGCCTAATCGCACAATTGCCTATGTCAAATTTGAAAGTTCTTGTAACATAAGGATAATTTTTTTTTTTTTTTTTTTTTAAATAAGCAAGCATTTATTATTTTCATTGATTTGGCAAGGGTGGGTTAAAAATTACTTTGGCAATTTTGCTATCCATGCAGGCAATTTACAGTCATTGTCCAAGCATAATAAAAAAACTAAAATAAAAAAATAAAAAAAAATAAAAAAAGAAATACTGACAAGTTCAATTACTTTTGCAGATTGTCAAAAATCATTATTAAAATATTAAAATTAGGATAAAGCTGCAGCACTTAACCATGACGTTGCAATATTTATTAAACAACTGTCTAAGATGGAGTATTAGGGCTATGCGAAAAGAAAAATTTGTAGAATTGCGAAAAATTTGTTAAGTTACGGGAAAAAGTTTAAAAAGTAAAGTTGTAATGTTGCAAGAATAATGTCATACTGTTGCGATAGTTAATTCAATAGCCCTTTCATGCACGAATTATAACCTACATCAGGTTTTTTTTTTTCTTCAAGATTCATTAAAATTTATGACCTTATTCTCATTAAATTTGGCGTTTTAAAATACAACATGTATTTATTTATTTTTTTAACCCTTTACTTGAAAAAGATTACTTTGATCTTCCTGATTTTTTCTTTGGCAGGGGAGTGGGGGGAGATTACTTTTTGTATTTGCAAATTTTTTTGAAAGATAACTATTTGATACAATTAGATTTTCCCCTTATACGACTTGTCTTAATATTGAGACTTATTTATTGAGCTTTTTTTTCCCACAACATTGTTATTGTAGTAATATTTCATGTTCTTTTCCTGTAATATTAAGACGTAATCTAAATGACAATGTCTTTTTTCTACTTTTGCAATAACCCATGACAAGTATTCATGTAATATTTAGACTTTACTTTCAGAATTACAATTCGACTGACAAGAGATTTTCCTTTTTTTCTTCTTCCTGGTAACATGGCCTTTATACTCCTTGATAGCTATCACACTCAAACCTTGTGATGTTGTGGATACACTCAGAAAGCCCCCCAAAAAACCTTGTGTACTTAAAAAACATACACATTTTTTTTTACAAATTACAAAATATTTCATTCTTTTCAAACATGTCGTTAATCCACCACGTGGCCTCTCTGAGAGCCTGGGTCGTGCTGCGTTCAGGGACCCGCCCCGACGTAGGACGGGGAAGGCTCGGCCATCAACTTTCCACATTCATCATCATCATCAGCATCATCACTTTTAAGCAACTAATTATAATAGGTACATAATACTAAGAAGCAGCATTTTGTAAGTGAAAAACAGACACATACAGTATTACTGTAAGTGTATACATCGTAGATAAAGCAATATGTTTGTACATGGCACTTTCAATACTTTCAAACGGATATTAAGTGTTTAAGGGACACACATTGTATTGCACTTTAGTCATAAGGATGTGTTTGGCTGCCTTTTTTCCCCCCTCTTTGTAATTGTGTTGATTTACTCTTTATAAGATGAAAATGAGAAGGGATAAAAAGCCAGAAAATTACCAAAAAATTAAAAGAAAAAAAAAATTCAATGTTCCAAGGTGGAAATTTTCTGTGAAATTTCAATGCAGGAAAAAAAAGTCAGAAAATTACAATACAGTAAAGTCTGATTTTTTTTTTTTTTTTTTTTTACAGAATAAATGATCTTTTTTTCCCCCTGTTAATATATACTGTAACATTGCCTATCAAGGACTGCCGCAGCCCTAACAGTTTGGGAATCGCTCGACTTTCAGATAGCCTGTGGGGAATACGTATAGTGTATTCCAAACATATCTAAACTTCCCACAGAAGTGTCCAGCTTTGAATATTCCTCGCCTAAATTTCCGCTGGATAACTTCTGCAAACATTTGTCAGCCCCTTTTTGAGTCACTTTGGTTCAGTCCTGCAACCCTCCTGTTGAACTTGCCCAACTCCCTCTTCACATGTGGCATTTCAGTGTAAAAAAACAAAACAAAACATCTTATAAAAGTCACTTTGGAGTGTTTCAGTCGTTTAAGACAAAAGGAAGGAAGGAATGGAATAAAGGGACTCGCGACTTTTTGACATTCTTACCAGACTCGTCAAACGGCAGAATGCTGCTTCTTGGTCTCGTGCAAGGAAGGGCGTCAGTCCATCAGTGACAGGCGGTTTAAACGTAAACCGGCTCGCATCCTTCCACCACTTCCTCGTCGTCGTCGTCGTCGTCGTCATCGTCGTCGTCATCGTCGTCGTCATCGTCTTCATCCTCTTCCTCGGGGCTGGGCGTCCCCTCGTTGTCCTCCAAAGGCTTGGGGTAGCGGAAGGGGCAGCCGTTGTCGTCGAAGAACCTGCGGAAGGTGAATTCGTAGAAGGCGTGCTCCGGGTGCTTGCCATGGGGCGAGCACAGGGCGTCCAGGGCCCGGGTGCTGTCCCCGCTGTCGCTCCAAGCCCCGGGGCCGCCCTCGTCCTCCACTGGGTCGAAGTTGGACGTGTCCATGGGGTGGGCGATCTTGGGTCGGTAGGGGGCGGGCTGCTGGCGGAGGCTGCTGGAGAAGTCCACCTTGCTGAAGAAAGGGTGCGCCTTGATCTCTCCGGCGCCGTTGGCACCCAGGCGGTCCTGGGCCGAGCAGCAGAGGCGCCCGATGATGTCCACGGCTTCCGGGCTCAGCTTGACTTGGGCGGGCACTTGTAGCGTACTCTCCCAGTTGATTACCTGGACATATGTCATATGTGATCATAAAGACTGGTTATCTCGTGGGGTAGGCTGTATTAAGACTGATTAGTGAATGTTTTGCCATTCAATATTTCTTTCCTTCTTTGTGCAGTCAATCACTTTTTAACATCCTAAATAGGATTTAAACTGACAGATTGTCAGCCCAAATTTCAGCAATTTACATCCTTTTGCGATCAAGGGCACAATCCACTGGTTTTTTTTTCTCCTCAAAATTAACCCAAGCAATTATTATCTGGTGTGGGATGTGTTAAAAGTGATTATCTTGCAGTGTGGGCTGTGTTGAGAGGAATATTTCCTTGGCGACCTGATTGGATGACGGCCAGGGTTAATTCAGTCAATTCAAGAATTCAATTCACTTCACTGATTAACTCATTCACTCGCAGTCATTTTCGCCGAAGCAACCCCCTTCACTCCCGGGTGTTTTACTAGATTTTGACTGATTCTGCAAGGCCCACAGAATATTGTGTTTTATTGTTATAAAAACATGGAACCTACCAAAAGAAAGAATAGAGTCTCTTCTTTCATCAGGGAAAAAAATTACATTTCTATCTGTTTCCGTTTTGCAGAAATTAGCATTACAATATAGCTAAGTTTCATCATTATTCACAAATCTATTTAAAACACTGGGTAAAAGAGCTTTTTGGATCTCTTATACTCCGCTGCCACCTGCTGGCCGTTTTTTTGTAATAACTACCATTGCTTAAACATCCTTTTCAGGTCATCAAAACCTTCTGTATGCTCTACCATAAAAAAATAAAAAATAAAATAAAAAAAAAACGTATAAAACAGTTTTTGGGACCATGGCAATATTTAAAATATAACTTTGCATGTGTTTTTGGGAGCAAATGAGTTAATGGATGTGCCTATAAGATTATCCTGAGAGATTATCCTCCGTTGTGTTGTGCGTATAAGAGCGATTTTTCTTCCTGTCTCCCAGAAAAATGCCAACAATCATAAATACAGTATAAAACCTCTTCAATATTTACAATTTGGTGTGTGTATGAGTGACTTAACGATGTTTGCGTATGCTAGTGATAGACTACACCATTTTGTGACTTTCGTACCATTTTGGATGTAGGACCAGAACTGGGTGAGCGACCAGCTCCCCGTCTACTCTACGTATACTCACCTTAATCTGAGTCTCTGTGGGAGTGGGTGCCAGGAAGGGCGGCTGCCCCACCAGCATCTCAAACAAGATCACCCCGACGCTCCACCAGTCACACAACTGGGTGTAACCTGAAGACACAGAAGAATCCATCAATCAGCGCCTCGGTTGTTATGACCGGACGAGATGGGTACTTGGGTTGTGGAGGTCCCACCTTTGCGCAGCAGCACCTCTGGTGCAATGTAGTTGGGCGTTCCCACCAACGAGTGAGCAAGGCAGCGCTGGTGTTGCCGATTGGCCTGCTGCTCCAGCGTCATCAGCCGGTCGCCACAGCGACAGTTGGACACGTCGTCCCAGAAGTCGCTGGGCTCCATGCTGTCCTGTCTAACATGGCTCCCTGGCGGAATGGGGCGAGGGCGGGTAATTAACCACAAATGATTCTCAAAAGTCACCGAAATTATAGGGATGTAAAGATGGGGACTTGCACTTGCACATTTTCTTTTAATTTAATAATGCAAAATGAATGTTATCATTACTCAATTAATCGATGGATCATAATACTTAATTGCTGGATCATAATAGAGGTGGAACAATTAATCAATGACCAAATTACTACTTTACTGTAAATTATTATTACTTGGACAACAGATTAACATCATTTACAGCCATTGTTAAACTTAAAATTGTCCAAATCATCTGATTTCAGCCTCTCAACTGTAAATATGCTCCAATTTATGTAGAGTCCCCAATGAAAGCAGGCTGATAAACTTTGCATTTAATCAAAATAAGACATTTGCAAATATCTACTTTTACTTTAGAAAACAGCATTGAAGTTTGACATTTCCAAGGCCCTCACCTTTTTGGTAGTACTTAGAGTTGTGGGTCCAGCGGAAGCCCGTGCACAGGCCAAAGTCCGTCAGCTTGATGTGTCCGTCCAGGTCGATGAGGATGTTGTCAGGCTTGATGTCGCGGTGGATGAAGCCCATCTTGTGGACGCTCTCGATGGCCAGCGTCAGTTCAGCCACGTAGAAGCACGCCAGCGGCTCGGGGAAGACGCCCATGCGGATCAGCAGGCTCATCATGTCGCCGCCGGGGATGTAGTCCATGACAAAGTACAGGCTGTCACGGTCCTGGAAGGAGTAGTAGAGGCGCACTACCCACTCGTTGTCCGCCTCTGCTAGGATGTCGCGCTCGGCCTTCACGTGGGCCACCTGTGTCAACGTCCATCCGCATAAGTACAACCACAAATAGACTATTCACAAAAACTTGACCAATAAACGTCCCAGTTCAATTAACAATTAATTTGAATTAATTAACATTTAACAACTGATCAACAGTATAAGAAGTCACCTGGTTCCTGTTAAGGACGTCTTTCTTGCGCAGAGTCTTCATGGCATACAAGGCATACGTGTCCACTTTGCGCGTCAAGCACACCTCGCCGAAGGCACCGATGCCCAGGGTCTTAATTTTGACAAACATGGACTTGTCCATCTTAGCGCGCCGCAGCCGGTTGTAGTTGGACTCCTTCTGGTTGAGCATCTTCCTCATCTGGCCCTGCTCCGCTTCAGACAGGCCGGCCTGAGCAACGAGAACAGGAAGTGTCCACAAATGCCCAGAAGATGTTGAGTCAAAAATTTTCCTTATGATAATGTTCTATGCACACCCGTTAGTCTGTTCTGTTTAATATTGTGTTTGTGGAAGGTGAATTAAGGTGAAAAATCTACCCATTTTTATCAATCTGAGGGGGCTCAGCTTGAAAATGTCAAAAGAACAAACCCAGAAAACAGGTGAGCCGTGATGGTCGTTCACTGTGAAGTCATTTTCAGTCGACAGCAATTGGCTGTACAAGGCAAAATGGCCACATCCTGAGACTGATAAAAACAAGTGGATTTTGCCGCTTCAGTCATATTACATGCAAAATTAATCAGAATATCGTGTTTAGACTAGTGGGGGTGCCTATGACACATTGTTACAAAAAAAAAAAAAGTATACTGTACAAAATACTATACTAGTATATTAAGCAGCACACAGTTGCTTTTGTTTGATCAAGGAGCAACATACAGTATATAATACATTTATTTGATATCCTCATAACATAATAGTTTAACTGAATTGAACTGATGTGACTATACCATACTGTAAATAATTTGGAGTTAAATATTTTGTATTATCGAGATCAAGATACTTTAATATTGAAGTCAGAAATTTGGTATCATTCATGACAACACTCTGCCTGACACTAAAAAATGTCTCAGGGGGAGTTTAAAAGGGTAGAGGCTAAATTCATGTTATGTTCACCATCGAGATAAAGATCTTGTTGTCTATAAACAAACTCCCCAGGGGAGAATTCTCCAGATATCAGGCTGTCGATTAACTGCGAAGCACTTTGCTATGGACTGTTGGTAATAAATCCGCCTTTAAGCGACAAAACCATCACAATGTTCATCTTGCCAAAAATGTCCCCGGTAAATATGGATGTGCAGAATGTTTGCTATGTGTGATGCAAAAGCCTGAAGCAATTATATGACGCTTTAACACTGAAAGCTCCTCTTTCTTGAACTCACACATGGCCAGCCTCCAGTCATTCATAAACTTAAGTATTTTATATAATTGTGTAAGAATGCCAGAAACCACTTGTGGCTAATTATTATATAATGCTGATACAAACAGGTCCAGATGAAGCTGTTTACAGTAACCCTTACATTAACGCAAGTTTGCCGATTATTAAATCAATTCAAGTACTTTAAGTCAGGTTGGAAAAAATAGAACTGGAAGAGAGGCCAAATCCATTTCCAGACTTAGACCCTATGGAGGATGCATCAGAAGTTATACTCTGTTCTTCTCTCTTCATTTGATCTTTTCAACCTTTTAAGATTTTTTTCAACTTACTTTTCCTCGCTTGTGGGCTTGCTTGCTTACTCTTTCTACATCCTTATATGTGACAGACAAGCAGCTTGATGTGTACACATGAACAGGATACACTTGAGTTTCAAAGAAAACTTTCAAACTCTTATAAATAATAATAATAATAAAAAAATAATATATATATATATATATATATATATATATATATATATATATATATATATATATATATATATATATATTTTTTTTTTTCCTTCAGGCAGACCTGACTACCTTACTTCCATTTCTAACATCCTACCGTTGTCAAATTCGATTTTCTGCACCAACAGTAACTGAAACAAACTTATGAAATAGGCTAGACAAAAGTGCAGTAACATACTGACTAAGGGTTGTCATTGTCTCTCATTACCCCAAGTTAGAACCAGCTCGTTGAATATAAACAAGCTCAAGGCTCACTGGCACAGTATTATCTTTTATCTCGAGTTACCTGGCCCTGAAATGGTTCCCTTACCTTGGACATTTCCTGTTCCAGCTGCAGCCGGCGGTTGAGCTTCTGCTGGTAGGTCTTCATGACATTCTCTATGTGCTGTTCCATGTAGAACTTGAAGGCGAAGGGTGAGTAGGTCTTGATGCGGGATTCTCGCTTCTCCTCGTCGCGGCCGTTTTTCCTCACCGGAACGGGTGACGTCTGAATCTGCTTCTTGTCTTTGACCGTTTTCTCAGCCTTGCCACCTTTAGTCTTCTCCTTAATCTGCTGGGATGCATCGTCCGTAGTTCCGCTACCACTGCTGCCGCTGTGTGCGCTTCTAGAAGCAGGACTACCGAGATCCGGAGCCCCACCAACGGCTCCCACTCCCTCCAGGGTCCCGGTCTCGCCAGGAGACATGATGAGATTCTTGGGGTAAGGTGGCGGTGGGCAGCGGGGTTCCTGGGGGTGCTCCAGGGAGTAGGTTTCTTCTGGCATGTAGGCCAGTGGTTCTGCCGTGTCCTGGGCTTGGGCCGCCATCCAGCTGGGGTGGCATGGTCCCACTGCCGTCTTGGGTTCCGGTCTCATCACTCGAATGCTTTTGACTGGCTGTTGGATGGGTGGAGATGTGACGGCTGTGATGGTGTTGGGAGGACCCAGGGAAGGATCCTGTGGCGCGCTCATGGGTGGCCGAACCGCGTTGGGCACGGCCGAGCGGCTGTTGAAAGAGTTGGCCCTGCTGGGCACTCGGACCTCACCCCTGAATGGCCCTTGAGGTTGGGGCTGTCTGGCCTGAGGGGCCCCTTCGGGACCTGGGGGCCCTGCCCAGTGGTGATCATACAAGTCCAGGTTGAGGCTGGCCCTGGATGGCGTCATCAATCCCTGAGGAAGATCGGGAAAATCCGGGCTCATAGGTGGCACGCCGCCTGGGGAACGTGACATCAAGTGTACCTGATGGGAGGTGGGGCTCGCCTGGCGTGGGTGCGAGTGAGGGGCCAGGTACAGATTTGCAGGGTACCCCCCCGCACCTCCTCCTGGCACGTTCTGGCCCATGGGCCCTTTAGCTTGCATGTTGACATAGTTGTCCGGGGGCGCCATGGGTGGTGGTGCCATCTTGTTCTGAAAGGAGGCAGTTCTCTTGACTCCGTAGCCTGCGGCCTCCATTAAGTGAGGCCTGGGGTGGCCATAATCATAGTGAGGACCCGGCACCGGGGCCCCAGGTGGCAGAGGTTGACCAGAGACATTGTAACTCATCATGGGCCCGTGCTGCTCCATACTA
Source organism: Festucalex cinctus (assembly GCF_051991245.1). Taxonomy (NCBI): domain Eukaryota; kingdom Metazoa; phylum Chordata; class Actinopteri; order Syngnathiformes; family Syngnathidae; genus Festucalex; species Festucalex cinctus. Next base: position 19,136,287 of record NC_135421.1, on the reverse strand, counting down.
CCAGGATAGCCTTTCTGCTGGGCCCCTGGGGGGTACATCGTGTTGGCCGGGCTAACCGTTTGAGGGGCCATCACTGGTGGGTAGTTACTCATGCTGGGCGGTCGACCCATTGGGTTGCCCATGGGGGGACCCTGTGCTGCTCCAGAGGGCGGTATCATGTAGTTCATGACGGGGGGAGCGGTCATGTAGGGCCTGGGCATTTCGCCTTCCGGACCATATCCGGCCACACCCTCGTACATGGGATGGTAAGGGGGCATGGCACCAGCAGCCTCGCCTGAGGCTTCCAGCGGGGGGCGGTGATCCATTGAGGGGGGCATACCAGCTTTTCCTAAGATGACAACAAACATTTTATTATACAGAAATGCATGTTTTCCACTTTGAATGCTAATTACAATGCTAGCAATGGGAACAATTAAGATGAATAACACTAACCCCCAAAAGTCACAAGCGCGTACCTGGTGAAGTCTGCTTGATAACCCGCACAATGAGCTCGTTGCGAGGGTCAAGGTAGCCCATCTTACTAATGTATTCCAGAGCCGCTTCAATGTTTCTGCTTCCCGTTTGCTTCAGCGCCCGGATGGCCATTTCCTGCAAAACAAAATAGAACGTGAGGACCCTCAGCAAGGCTAATTTTCCCTCTTTTCATTCTCTAAAATGCTTACACACTGTTCATAGTCGATGGGGAGGCGCTGGAGCCTAGCTTAGCTTACTTGGTCTGTAGAGTGGCAAAAGGCGGGCTACTGCCTACTAGGGATGTAACGATAAGGTCAATATCGTGATATCGTGATATTAAAACTGCCACAATATCGTCGTCGTCATCTTCACAATATTTAAAAGGAACACATCTGTAAAAAAAAAAAAGAGTCAGGTTGATTTCCATTTGTGCAGTTGTAGCACCCTCTAGTGGCTAGTTTATTAGTGCAATTTAATTTTCTTTAGGGATGTTTTGGCCTTCTATGTTTAAAATCTGTGCTAATTGTCAGATGAAGGGGAACCTAATTTGCTTGTGAAGCGATCAATGTGTGCTTGCATTAGCAAGTAAGTGCCTCAATATTGTTATTAGAGATTGTAGGTGGTTTATATGCATTGCGGTTATGTACAAAAGCACAATATTGTGCTTTTTTTTAGTATGAGCTTTTTTTTTTCAATATTGTGATCTTTTTTTAAATATCGCCAATAGAGGTGGGAATCTTGGGGCACCTCACGATTCGATTGCGATTACGATTCAGAGGCGACGATTCGATTATAAAACGATTATTGATTTCCCCCCAGGCAGCAGGAAAAAAAACAATGTATTTTGGCGCTTTTAATGTTTCGTACATTAGTTACAAAAATAGTACAAAAGTCCTCTCAGGCCTAAATAAACTACTATTTCAGTATCAAGTTAACAGTTCAAAACAGTAAATAAAATACTCAAGTCCTCATTCTGTAACAACAGCTTTTAAGTATATTCAGTCTTCAACAGAATAAAACATAGCATTGAGCAAAAATATATTATTTTTATCCACTCAAAAGTGCACTGAGGTATAAATGAAAGACAATGTGAACTACTACTTCAATACAAATGCCTTAAAAAAAAAAAGTGCTTTCCTGCTTTTTAAGTTGTGTAAAGATGAACATGTAAACATTAAAGTTTCTCAGAGGTACAAAAAAAAAAAAAAACCTCAAGTGCTTTTCTGCTTTTTAACTTGTGTAAACATGAACGTGTAAACATTAATGGGATCGTTCGGCTTTTTTAACATGAATCTCAATTTGATCCTCACCTCCCGTGTGTGCGATCAGCGCTGACTTCGGCGTTGGACGAGAGGAAAATAGTCCAGCAAGCTGGCTGGGGTCTCGGAAATAAAGCGTTTTTCTTCTAAAAACTATTTGTTTTCAAAAGCGTGATACATTTCCACCACAATACTCTTTTCTGAATAAAGTCAGACGCCATTACCGCCAGCCACTACTTTTCTGTTCGTTCGTTCGTATCACTGCGCGGCGCCCTGTAGAACGCTAACCGACGCACTGCAGCCAGCTAGCTGATACTTCCGCCTGAAGTTGTTTGCCTTTTCGGAGCAGGTCTGATCTCACGAAGAGGTGGGTTGGTCAGCTCAGCCATGCTTGTTGTTGTTTTGAATCTCGAGGCGTGAGTTGTGGATGTGTACTCTCGGTCCGTCCCAAAAAGCGTCCCGAAGACCGCGCGCGCTACTGCGTTTCAGTTCCGCGTACTTTTCGCTCGTTTCGCTTCCCTTGGCATATTTATATAATCGGAATTTGGACATTTGTGAATCGTTCTCGATTGTTGCACGGCCGAATCGTGAATAATCTAAGAATCGGAAATTTTGCACACCTCTAATCGCCAACCCCCCACAATATCGTAATGATTACTGTATCGTGACTTTCATATCGTGATAATATCGTATCGTGATGTTTGGATATCGTTACATCCCTACTGCCTACTACCATCAATCACAGGGCACATATGGAGAAAGACATCCATTCACATCGTCACTGAGTGGGACCTGAATTCAAGCTGCCTGCACCAAGATCAGGCGAGTGTTCTGCTAGTCTACTACTCCATCAAACATGGCATTTAGTGGTAATGCCCTTAAGCGGCATCTTATTTCTAATGTCCCCTATTTATGTAATCTGACATTTCTAATTTACCATATCACCAGATTTAATGGCCTGTCCTATCTCATGTGTCATATTTACATCATATGCAATGACAATACTGTACTGTACATCTAATCTGTACAATCTGTACAATATTTACACATATATATAAGTGCAATGTACTATACAAGTGCAATGTACTATACATCCATAAAAATGAATGTACACACACTTGTAAAGTACCATATTGACATCACTGTTACAATTCTATACATGTTGCAGAGCATGGAAGGTTCTGGATTGTTTGGGGAACAGATAAAAACATTCCTGTATCCAACTGAGAAATCCCCAAATCAGCATGTATCAGCAACAGATGGTCCAGGAAACACACAAACAGCACAAGTGGGTCAAACGGCTCAAGACGGGACGCGTAATTTGCGGTTTGGGAGTCATTTTTCTTCCCTTTTAAATGTAGGTCATGCCTGAAAAAGACAAGCGCTGATCTATGGTCTGTCTCAGAAAAAATTCTAAACAAAATATGAAGGAAATTGTCCGACCGACAAATGATAATCCTTCCCGATAAGTGTTGTTATAGCACATGTGCAACGGTCGTCACAGCTGTGCAACTCTGTGGGGCGAGGTCCATCACGGGGGCGGGAAAAACATTCCATTGTAATGGATTATTCTCAGCCTCGGCCCTCGACCTTAGCATTTACGCTTGGATATGACCATCATCATAACCATCATTTCTGGATGACATTGCGATAACGCGGCCTGAATGTTTTTGCTACATTTTTTAAAGCACATTCCAGATCTGATAAGACCAAGGAGAGGGGACAAAAGGAAGCGCAGAGCCACCCAACAAATTCCTGTGAGGCGGCGACCAACGCTGCACTTCTGCACTAACGGGAGTTTCCTGATATTAAAACTAGGCACCACCCAAAATATTCATGTCCGATGCCTGATTTTTTCCTTTTTTTTTTTTTTTTTTTGCAAAATGTTGCCAGAACCTCCATTCATTTCATTCATCTTAAGATCAATTCCAAGAGGCAAAATTCTCTTATCTCTAAACACACAAAAAAATGCTTTAACTTAAATGTTCCATTGAACAGTTGCTCATTGACAACAATGATTGGAAACAAATTCTGTTCTGAATAGACGTCAGAAGTTACTGAAAAGAGAGAAAGATTTCATAAGTTGTCCTGAAGATGGCAGTCATATGCATTACCAAGCATGAGTTGGTGGTCTCATAACTTATTCAGGGTGTTGTCCATTTTTAGGACTTAAGTTCCGTTCCTAAAACGTTGACATCACCCAAACTCAAACTGATCAAATTCAAAACGTGACGATTGTTTCAATGGGAAGGTATGATGGGAATATTTTGTAATTGGAAAATTTTCCATAAGAATTCAAGAGGATAAACCAGATTGTACCCCTCCTCTTGCCCAAAGTCAGTGAGGACATGCTCCAGAACACCTGCAGCCCTAATAAGGATAAGCAGGATAAAAAAAAAAATTGATGCATTGGATTAGATTGACGGCCACCACAACTTGGCTCACATTTCATGCATACCATGATTCCCATGAAAAGTTCTGAACCTTAAAGTTTCCGGGAATTTTGCTCCCCTATCCCACAATGAGTGCCTGACTCCGACAGAAGCGTCACGGTATTTAGTCAGCCATGGGAAAAATGTCAGAAATGTTGACTTTGTCAGCTGCCGGGACACTTTTAACAAGAATTCGATAAGAATCTGACAAAAATCTCACAAGTCCTGGTGAGCAGGACCAAAGAAAATTTGTGTTGTTGAGTTCTATGAAACAATAGCAATCATTCCTTTGGCTACTCAGTCAGCTGCTCGAATCTTCCAAGGAATTTCACAATCGGACACAGAAGTCAGATACTTGTGTTGTCGCCTCCTTGCAATGCTCAATATAAAACACACTCAATGTTGGACAAAACAAGCTAGACAGCTTATAATTTCTGATAGTCAACAAATTTGAGTGACTCCATTTTTAGATATGGTGTGCAGTTTTGTAAACATTATTACCATGGCAACACACTAGTTTGAGATCAGCTGATGTGACCGCCAGCAAACTGTTTGTTTCGACTGTTATTGTACACAACAAACGCACACGTTTATCCCTGGTATATGAACTGTGTAATTGGAAATGAAGACCGTGTCCAGCTGTTCGAAATTGTCTTGAAGACTTTTTTTTTTGGTTTGTTTTTTTAATTGAGGTGAGAAACCAAACCACATAACGGAGGACCTCTCACAGTAGGAAGTGTTAGACTTATTATTATTATTTCTGACTGAATCAATGAAAATTAGGGCTGCATAGGGGTGGAAAATTATGATACCTCTTGCCATTGTGTTGCCATGGCAACAGATGTTTCCCACCTTCTACCGAACAGGAAGCAGGAATTCCACACACTTGTGATCCGCGCAATCTAAATCTGAATGTCACTTGGGCACAACCCCATCAAAATGGACACAAACACGCTGAGTTCACAAATTTTTCCCTGATCGGCAGTAATGGTCATATACGTAATCTGTTCCAGGGTCAAACTGGCACCATCACTCATTATTAGATTTATATTATAGATTAGAAGTACAAAGTTTTATAGAACATTTTAACACGCAAACAATAAACACACACGCCAACAAGTCACATCCTGCGTCTGTTGCATAAACGCCACCGACGCAGATTCCATATGCAGAAAAACACACACGCATGCACACACACTTTAATTAAACTACATACAGTAAATGCTGTGATTAATACACAAACACTTTTTTACAGTTCCATACCCCATCATTACACACAGAGTACATCGGCACAGAGCTTTTCATGTGCTGTCAATGCGTGGCATACCGCTCCCACCGTCCTCCCCCCTCTCTCCCCCTCTAAAACATTTCCTCCTGGAAGGTTATGCAACCAGCCACATTGCTGGCTAATTTGCAGCTGAAGAAGTCCTGCCACGAGAAGATGAGGAGAGTTGATAATACACGCTAATTACAAAAACTACACAGCGCGCGCACACACACACCACACTCATTAAACACCTAATACACACACAATATAGATACCACACAAAACATGCATGTAAAAACCATACATACACAAAACACAGGATACAACAACTTATTGCGCAAAATTCACAAAACACACCAGCAAACACACACAACAAAACAGCACGCGCATCAACACCAAACTCACCCAACACACACATGTTACAAGAAAAAATAACACGGCGCACAAAAACAAACACCACAACAAAGAGATACAAAACGTAACAATCACACACACAGCACTCATAAAAATACCCCCCCCCCAAAAAAAAACCCTCAACCTCAACCTCATACGCATCTGGAGAAAAATGATTTTATTTCGTGATCCATTCTTGACGAAATAAAATGGGGTACTATTTTTTTTTTTTTTCATAGGAGGGGGTCATGGGGATGTGTGAGGGGCCCGGTTTGTTACTGGTGGCGACGACGAGGAACTGATCCGCCCTGCTGCCATTGAATGTCAACTTCCTGCTTTGACAATGGCGACAGCAGCACGCAGTGGGCCAGGAAATGGCCTCCATTGTATAATCATAAGAATAAAGGGGCTCTCCAATACATTATTCTAGACTAACAGTTAGCCTAACAATTTGCAAGTTCAACTATCCGTGACCTTAATATGTTGAGGAACTTGATGCTATCCTAACATCAACTCTACAAGCACTGAACTTGAGCCAAATGCTGACGTAATCCTAATTTAAACTATGCACTAAACCAGGCAAGCTGTTATCCAAAAATCGGCAACTATCAGAACAAAATATAACTCACATTAGGCTAACGTTAACATCAGGCTAACTTAGCCGTTGAACGCGAACACTCATTTAGAGAGAGGAAATGGAACTCTGTTACTTAGTAAAGTCATGACGCAGCAATGGTAGTGGGGTAGTGGCCGTCTCACCTGGTCACACCCGGCATTGACGAGCTCCTGCAGCATCTGCCGGTTGACCTCGCTGGCGGGGTGCCCGGACCCCGACGAGGGCCCCGACTCGTTGGCGAAGGGCATGAGCGACTTGCGGATCTCGCGCAAGGCACTCTGGTAATTGTTGAACTTCTGCGGCGCCCGCACGGGCTGCTGCCGCCCGCCCGCGTCCTTGCCGCCCTTGCAGTCGGCAGGGCAGCCGGCGCCCTCGGCCCGCTGGCTGCCCCCGTGCAGGGCCTGGCTCACCAGCTTGGCCGGCTGCTTCAGGCCCTCCTTGATCTCCTGGAGCCTCTGGCGGGTGTTGCCCACGTAGGGCGCCGCTGGGAATGTTTTGGGCCTCATGGCCGCGGTGCCCGGGGGTCAGGCAGCACAGTTACCGCCCTTGCTGTCTGACCTAAATAGATAATAAAGACTCTCCTGTAGCAGATTCCGAGGTTGGTCTCCCTTGTTTGTTTGTCTGAGGACTCGGGGTAGCGGCGGGGGGTTCTACAGGCGCTCCATGGTGTGGCTTTCAAGGCTCAGGTTCCAACTTATTCCAGGAAGTGCAGCCGCTCACATTGGTGCCGCTGAGTGAAATCATGATGCTGCCAATCTGCTCCTGCGGAAGGAAGGAGGACGGTAAAGAGTTAGTGCCCGGTCCGGTTCGCCACCCTGAGACAACAAAAACGGACGTGGGACCAGAATCCATCTACATAAAGACGGCAAAAGATGGAATGTCAAGTGCCCACGGAATGCAGTGTGTCTGCCTTTGGTGACTTCCACTACAGTGGAGTCCGTAAGCCTGTCACTGCATACTCGTGCAGCGCGGTCATCAGTGAGTCCCCGCCAGACATGCAACCATGAAATTAAATACCACAGTATAGGGATGAATGATTTAGAAAAAATATTCTAATTGCAATTTTTTCCTCCCTGAACATTTCAACTGTAATTTAATATGCAATTGTTTTTTAATGTCCTCTTCCCATGTAATTTGTCACACAAGCAATAAATCTGTAATCTACAATAATCTGTATTACAATATACAATATGTTGAAAACGTTGTGGTTTTATAGGTTATCTTTAGGTGAAATTAAAGCAGGGTTTTTCCTGTGTTCAAAATTCAGAGGCGGCCACCTCCACCTAATTTGCTCACCACTTCCTATTGCTCAACACAGCGATCCAGCTGTGTTGATTGTTGCTCGGCAGGAACATATTTTAACTGCAGTTGAAGTGTTGTACCATTATGGAGGCACGATATCAACAGCAGTGTATTAGAAAGACCTGAAGCAACAACCGAAGAAGAAACAGCATTTTTTTTTTTATATAAACTTTGGTGTACCAAAGAAAAAAACAGATCATGGGGCAACCATTGCACACTCTGTTTTCCTGGTTGCGAGGCAGAGGTGGTGCACTCCAGCCATCGCCAAAGTCATAAAAACACAGTATATACGATAAACATAATAGTGTTTTACAACAACGGTGAACTATATTTACAATTTAATATGTACTAGTGGATGCATTTTTAATTACTGTAGTTTAAAAAAAAAAGTCTAAAATTAATGGCAACTTTATATTCATATCATTTCTAATTTCTAGTACCTGATCGTAAAATGGCTGCAGGAAGGCGGCCCATAATGGTAACGGTCACCGCTACGAGTACCAATACCTTAAAAGAAGACGGTAGTCACCCATCATAGTCAGGGGGATAGGATACCGCCTCTGCCTCAATTTGAGCCAGGAAAAAACCCTGTGAATGAACCATGAATTAATGTGAAAGATCTTCTTCAATTAAGACTCTTAACTTAATACACAATTTGACTTGCAGTCCTTCAATTTTCCTTGCATACCAAATATTCCATATTGAAAATACCGACAACGTTGACGTCTTATACCTCAACAAACACAGAAGTTGGGGCATTTGAAAGTCAAAGTACCACTGTACATAAAAAAACAAACAAAAAATAAAATAAAAATACTCGCTGACATAGAGATGGAATGTGTGAAAGTTGTAATCAGAGCCGGGGCAAAAGTCTGGTGCTAATATTTCTGTAACACGGGGGGTCAGCCAGAGGTGATCGCAGCCAGCCGAGGGCTAGGGAGGGGCAATCGTAACACACCAGAGGCCCCTGAACTACAAGCTTCAGGGCCGGTGGGCAGACAGAAGGCATGGTTACAGATCTCTGTAGGGTTCCCGGGTACCATTTTGTGGGGTATTATGTCGTGGGATGTGCCTCATTTTCAATGTTGATAACCTTTGAGTTTGATGATGGGAATTAGCAGAAATTTATGCAAAGAACCAATCTTAAAAGGAAATTTAAATGCAGTGGACCCCCGCGCTTTACAGGGGTTCGGGATCAGGACAGACCACAAGTAGAGAAAATCTGACTATAATTAACAGCCATTGTAAATGCATTGAAGAAAAAAAATATAGCTCAATATAGAATCAATTTATTATGTTGAAAAAAAATGTGTTTAAATCCAAGTTATTCATCCACAATTTTCTAGCCTTTACTGTATCCAGGGTGATGATGGGCATGCTGAATGAAAATCTATCAAGAGATGGTGATACAAACAAACCGGACTAGTTACCAGTAGGGGTGTTAAAAAAAAATCGATTCGGCGATATATCGCGATACTACATCGCGCGATTCTCGAATCGATTCAATAATCGGCAGAATCGATTTTTTTTTTGATTTTTTTTTAGGATTCACACCTTGAGCATGGAAGAATGTTATATGAACGGAACATTAAGCCTTAATATTTTATTTTAATGCTGTTCAAACATGAAACAGATTACAACCTCTATAAGTCTGAAATTTCAGATAAATAAATAATAAATTTTCATATAAATCTTACACTCTACAAGCTTACTGATTAGTATTTTCTAAATTTGAATGAAAAAAATCGCAACAATCGACTTATAAATTCGTATCGGGATTAATCGGTATCGAATCGAATCGTGACCTGTGAATCATGATACGAATCGAATCGTCAGGTACTAGGCAATTCACACCCCTAGTTACCAGACATTTACATTTTGATATCCAATCCCATTCGCAGCTATGTAGAGTCTTCATTCAATGAGCTGGAGTACCGGGTCGTCCCAAGTCCTGGGGTTTCCTCGCCTCTGTGGAACATCATCTATTCTTCGCCCACCCTGAAATACACCCCCAAAAACGTGGCTGGTCTGGAAATAGGAATGACGAGCAGCTGCCGCTCAAAATATTAACACGCTGATCTTAAATACTCCTCAATACATACCAAGCTCTCAGCTATGGGCCCACATAAATGTCTTAGAAATAATATGCTTAAAAGTTTATTTTCCCTCTCCATCAAGTAGTGCAACATAATTGTTTCCACAATTAATTAATGCAAAGAGAGTACACTGAGGTAGACCATTATGTATCCCAAAGGGCAGCTTCCAGATTTCCTCATGCAGCTCAATCCACAAGCGGGGGGGGAAAAAAAAGCACAATTAAGGTAGGTGTTTTTTTTGTTTTTTTTTTGTTTTTTAAGTTTTGCAGGAAACAAGTAATGACTAATCTTGGCTCAGTTTGCTAATGCCACATGACCAGAAAACAGGTGAGCCATGATTGGTCGTTACCAGTTTCCTGAGTACCTGTGATGTAATTTTCAGTAGACTAGACAACATTAAATTTTTACTGCTGAAAATGGCAAAATGAGTTAAGTATGATCCGTTTCACTCAAGACACAAAAGCGAGAGAGAAAACATTGTGTACTTTACACTCAAAACAACAATACTTAACATCTTTTTTCAGTGTTCCAGGGTAAGAAGGGTGAATATTGTTCCCCAAAAAGCAAGACTTCAAAAACAGAACCTTGGGGAACAGCCAAAATAGCCCGACAGTTTTTCCTTAGAAATATGGATACAAGTCGGGCTGGGCAACATATCAAAAAAAAATATCAATACAGTATCTCGTTATTGGCCCAGGCAATATGCATATTGCAAAGACATGCAATAATTTTCATATGGAATTTGTTGCTTTTACCTGAATTTGTCCAATCAGAAACAAACATATGTGCATCACAATCCAATAGTTGAACATCATCTAGAGTAATTACAATTAAGTAACTAAGAACACATTGAACTTGCTTATTTTACCACACTAAAAAAAGTTATTCTTTCATTTGATAAAAATATTATTTCTTTAGGTAAATGTTCAATACCGCAATACTATCGATATTGTAATATACAACAACTATATCGCATGTTTTTCCAATATCGTGCAGCCCTAGGTACAAGATAATCAATTCCTATTACAACAATAATGTACTGTAAGAAGGTGAACTGTAAGGACCATTAGGTGCTTTTGCACCTTTCTAAATCAAAATATGGAAACGTACAGTAAGTGTCAGTGTACAAACGTGACAGTGACAACATAGTACAGCCCTAAAAGCACACACAACTATTTTTTTATTTAATGCATCAACATTCGAGACACAAACCAGGATTTTTGCCCCACCAACAACGACAATTTAGAAACAACAGCATCAAATTATTACAAGTTCACCGGGACCATTTTGTGTGGAGAAGCTAAAAACAACAGCGTGAGCTAAGTTGCTAACTAGCATCCCCCCCACCCCGTCCCCTTCACGCAGGATGGTGGAAAAAAATGTGGAAACCCAAGTTCGCTTCACTTTCAGGTCTCTCGGTTTGCCTCTTAAAATCGGAATTAACAGCACAAACTTTCTACAGAGTGGTGCGGAATCGCCATTTTGTAACATTTGTCGTGGAGAAGACCACCACTGGCAACACCAGCACCCCATTCCATCCCCCTCCCCAAAAAGTACAGTCCACCTACCATGTGATGGAAAAGGAGCGATTAAATCTGCGTTAAAAGGCTCTCGCTGGGCTTTAGGAACTCTTGGTCGGTCTCAGAAGAGAGGAAAGGGGGAAGAAGGAGAAGAAGTGATGGTAACAGCCTCCATTTTCTTCAACAGGCTGAAAGTCAAGTAAAAAAAAAAAAAAAAAAAAAAAGTTGGACACTCGCTGCATTGTTAACATTCCACAGGTCACGTGACCGCACCGACGCGCGTCACAGCGGGACAATGCGAAGATCGTCTCCGAATAGCATAATGTTCCACTCAAATACCTGTGGACAAACGGCAATTACAGATATTTGAACGGATACATTAGAGTCCAGAGTGAGTCATCTTTTCGAAAGTAACATTTCACTCTTTTTCTGTCGCTGCGGTTGAATTTTTATGGATCCCGCATACTTTGAATTAGATTTTTTTTAAAGTTATTTCATTTTTATTTTTTCATGCAAAACGCATATTGGAGGTTTATCAGCGTTTTTTTTTTTTTTTTTTTGAAAAGATGCATGTGGGGTCCAATATTCCCTGTTGTTGGCTTAATTAGGTACAAACAGGTGTTGTGCCTATAATTACAATGATACAGGGGGTGGGGGGACGACATCGCACTATTTCCTTTATTAACAATTACGGACCTCACGTCACGCATAAAACACTTTTTTTAAAGCAATTTTCTGCAGGGTAGCTTAAATTATTTCATTGAAATTGCACGTATTGTATGACTAATACTATGTAGTCTACTTTTGCAGCAGTCATTTAAAAATGCAAACACCACGTTTTTTTGTAAAGGTAATCAAGAAAAACGGGCGGACATGTACTGTACGTTTCACTTTGTTGTTTTGATGTCTTAAGTGTGCGGAAAAGAGGTGAAAACTTTTAAGCCACCAAACAGATCTGTTGCAAAGTGTTTATTACTCAAGTCTACTTTTAAAGGAGGGAAGCTACAAGGGAACAATGCAAACATGTATGAACATGTAGGGTATGCATTAGTCTATATGTTGTATATCTATACAACGTAGATATGTGTTTTGAATTCAAAGCATTTATTGAGAAATGTGACAATTAACACAGGAAGTTTAACATCTAATGTGGCCCGAGGAAGACTAAAAATACACATAAACGTCGGAGGTCCAGTATGCAGGAATTACATCAATTAACGATAAGAAATTAAACCTCTATTTGATAATTGTAAAACAAAAATTGGTTGGTTACACACATCCAAAAGAAAATGGTAGAGCAAACGTGCCCTGCATTCTTCAAATCCACCACTAGACGGCCCTAAAACACCATCTCAATAACTATGTCGATACTTTGTTTTTTGTTTTTTTTTCTTTTGCCCCCAGGGCCAGGATGAACGGAGGACTAAAAGCCCAACAAATATTGATTTAGGACGCACACCAGCTTACAAGTTGACAAAATGTTATACAATATTTTCATGTTTAAAGCATCCTGCAGGCACGCAAGGCAAACTGGACTTCATAAACTACATTAGTCTAGTACAGGTCCATCACCAGAGCAGAGATATAATTTACCTGAAAACAGTGTAGTTACATAAATGTGCACTATAAAGGAAAAGGCTGTTTTAAAAGTGAACTAAAGCCTCTCCAAATTAAAGCAAGAATACATTTTATGTGCCAGCGCTTGTCAAAACACAGTACTCTGAAGAATTAAACATAATAAAATAAACAATGTAAGGGGGTTGCCATTCTGTGGGAAATTATCAGCCGCAGACCAGAAAGTGATGTTGAAAACCGGATGAACTCATAACTTTATAAGTACACGTAGATGATGACTTTTACATGGTTTATTATGTAGCTTGCGAACATCAAATGAAATCAAAGAGTTTGTTGCTGAATATAGTAACTGTATAATTTAAATTGGGCAGATATTGGGTGATAAACATTACTCAAATCCTCACAAAAAATGCTTTGTAGACTTAAGTAACCAGCAGCTGAGCTGACATCGTGGGTTTAGTTCCCCTTTAAATGACTGATCAGATCATGACTAAAGTGCCGAAAAAAAGTTTCTTATACCACTTTGCTACATTACAGATGCTATCGTGTTTGCTAGTATTGTACTTCACTGTCTACTGAAACTGTTGCAAGCAGGGTGACATCCCCTTTTTTTCTCATTGGTGGTGAAAATGTAAACAGGAAGGTTTGCCGTACTTACTGGCAAGGGAAACAGCACTAAAGCTAAACAGAAGACACGTTTGGTAAGACAAATCAGTTTTATGTCATTTCGTTTGGGGTCAGGGTTGCTTGCCACAACCAAAACTCCACCAAGACCAAGTTGGATTTGTTCCACACCAGAACCAGATTCAAAAGAATGATGCTGACGTGGTACTTGAAAGGCGCAGCGCAGATACAAAAGTTGTTTTAAGGCACAAGCGACTTGTACGATCATAGTGAACGGGCCCCCGTCTATGTTACTCTTCACGTCCTGAATATTTTCATTGCAGCTGGCCATCTCAAACCTTGTCTTGTTGGTGTACAGGGAAGTGGTGATGACCAATCCCAGAATGCGAGAACCACACCACTCAAGAGAAGCTTGCACAGAAATCTGAACCTGGTTACAACACTCGAAAAAACAATTGGGTCAAAGCTAACCCAAATTGGGTCAAGAATGGACCGACCCAACTTTTTGAGTTATGTAACCCAAAAAGTTGGAACTACTCAAAGATTGGGTATTATTAAAAATGGGTTATTTATTTAAGAAAAAAAGTTGGGTAAATTATTAACCCACAAATCAACCCAGTTTGCTTTGTGTGTTCTTAATTTGACCCAACTTTTTTGGGTTAAATAATCCAATTGAGTTGGGAAAAAATAAGCGACCCAACTTTTTTTGAGCTGGGTCAAATTAAATTAACCCACCAAGTGACCAAAGGTTTTGTTTTTTTTTAAATGTTTGTGGGTTATTTATTTCACACAACTTTTTGTGCAAATTGAATAACCCAATTGAATTAGGTCAAAAATGATTCAAACCAACTTTGTGAGCTATTTAACCCAAAAGGTTGGGTCAAATTAAATTAATAACCCACAAAGCAACCCATTTTGGCAGGGTTGTTTGTGGGTTATTTATTTGACCCAACTATTTGGGTTAATTGAATAACCCCAAAAAGCTGCGTTCGTTTTGACACAATTTGGGTTATTTTTGACCCAACTGTTTTTAGAGTGAACGGATGGACAAAATTCCAAACTGACTTTCTCAGATTGTCTTGAGAGTGACGAGCAATCACGAAAGCCAAGCTCGAAAACGGTCATGTCCACATCCCGGCTGGTCAGAATGTCACCCAGGAGAAGCTTGAACAGAAAACTGGGAGACTCAACTACACTACTAACCAGAATTCGATTACAACATCACCCAGGGTAAAGCTTCCATTCTGAGAAAACTTCAATTCCTATAGATGCCTAACAAAGTTCCAATAGAAAAGAAATTCAAGGAAAAACGGAACAGAGTCACTCCAGAGGTGCAGCAGAGATACACAAGTTGTTTAAGGCACAAGCGACTTGCACAATCTTGTCAAAAGTCGAGAAATTGGAGGTGCGCTCTGCAGTCGTGGTGAACGGCCTCTCCACAGGGCCGGTGAGCATGGCGTACCGCCGCCTCACCATGGAGACCACCCTCTCCACGTGAGTCTCCACACCGACCGCGTCGGCGGGGAAGCCCGCCGCCATCACGCTCTGGTCATGTTGAAAGCAACGGGCGATGCCAAAGCGGGCCCCGCGAGCAGCCACGGCATCGCTGATGTCCAGATCCCGGCTGGCTAGAACCACGTCGCCCGGGAGCAGCTTGCACAGAAATCCCGAACTCTCGACCAGATCCCGAGGGCTGAAGTCCCCCAGGATCCCCCTGGAGATGAAGGTGACCACGCCCTGCGGGGCCACGCCAATCAGATAGTTCAGGACGTTGCCGGCCACTGCCGTCGCACCCCGCTCGTTGCCCTGGGCGACCGGGCCCTCGCAAGGTATGGCGAAGCAGTCCACAATGACGGCGCAGTCCGGGCAAGAGGAGCGCAGGGCCGCGGGGAGGTTCTTCCGCAGCTCGGCTCGCGAGGGCCAGAAGACGGCGGTGGGCACCAGGGTGGAGGACATGATGTTGACCACGTGATGCACAGTCCGGACCACCGTGCCCACTTTGACGCCGAAGCGGTAGGCCAGGTCCTGGTTGCGCAGGTCCAGGCGCAGACGCATGAGCGCGAGTAGAAGCTGCTGGAACTTGGACAGCTTGGCGCTCCGGATGGCGTCCATGTGCGGCGCCAGCAACAGCATGACCGTCTCCAGTACAAAGAAGTTGGGCAGGCCCGTGTAGAACTTGACCTTCTCCGCGTCGTTCCGAAGGGAGTTCTCCGACAGGGACATCTTCTCCACGGACTCGCGCAGCGCTCGATTCTCACGCCTGAGTGCTTTGAGGATGTCGTCAAAGTTGACGGATGTTTGTGCAAGAGTGTCATCCTTGCCGTCACTCAGAGAGTCATCGTCATCATCATCAGTAAATGACGACACGCTCCCCTCGACGCTGGCCTCCATCGCACCTGGCACTTCCGGTCCTGACCCACCCTGGCACTGCAGGAAGAGCAGGGCATTGGCGGCCTCCACGCGGGCTTCCTGCTTGTCCGGGACCTCAGGTGGACTTGGCTCTTTCATCTCAGGGGAAACGGTCGTGAACACAGAAGGAACATAGTCCGGGGAACGAGGGTTCTTAACTTGCTTACCTGCATCAGAACAGAACGGATACAGGAAAAACTTGGATACAGTTTTGTCAGAAAAAATGGTTACAATGCAGGGTTATAAGAGTTTGGGATTTTTCATTAGTTAGTTTTGATTTTGGTGACTTTATTTTCAGGTTGTTTTGATTTTTACGTGGGTTCTTTAATCATTATAATTTATTTTATTAGGATATTTTTTTGTTTTTATTATTAGTTTTAGTATTAGTATTGGGTAATTAAGTATGGTAAACTACAATTCTTAAACGACTATTTGACCTTTTCACTTTTGTACGGATGTACAGACAGTAATACTGAAATTTAAAATTAACCCCAAAAGCTCAAAGTTGGAAAACAGTTTTTCAAAAGCATTTTCATTTATATTTTATTAATGTTTAAAGTGGGAAAATTGATAGCTAGTGAATCACAACTTCAACAATTTAAACAGTTTAGCTACATTACAGTATATTTATGAGAATCTCATCTCACTGTCCCCCCCACAAACGTACTTAGAGTGAGAAATCTGTTTAGTTGAACATGCAAGAAGATATATTCGAACCCTAAAGCCCTTAAACTAAGGTAGCCGTGCTAATCACTATTCCAACGTTCTGGCAGGTGTAAAAATGTAATATTTATAGTTAAATTTTTGTATGTAAACAACTTGTATAAGACACAGTAACGGCAGTAACTGAGCGTGCCTTCTTATATTATGTCGCGTGACCAGAGGCTGGGAAAAGTAGCCTACTTTAACATCGTGTTTACTTACAAAGTGTTATTAGTTGACATTTGAAACCACCGTAAAAAGTAAATACGTACACGCATGCACCCAGCATACAACTTAATAAAAGGCAATACATGTAAACAATATTACGTTAGGAAAAAAAAAAAACAGCGTGTAAATTTATAGACACATTTAACTAGAGTACTGTATTACCGGAGATGAAGTGAGTGCTGCACAACCGGCTGCCGTCGTTGGGCGCCCAGCCCTGGCGGTTGACGGCCGCGATCCACCGCTGCTTCCTCTCGGGGTCCCGCGGGAAGCGGTAGAAGGACAGGCCGGTGCCGGGCGTCCTGCGGTTCCTACAGCCGGCCGCCACACACGTATGAACCATAGCCAGTTCACCGGAGGAGCGCGTGGAACTCGGCTAGCCTAGCCTAGTTCGCTAGCTGCTGCTGGTAGTGCTTTTGACTCCCAAAATGGTGGCCAGCCAATGAGAGGGAGGAGAGGGAGGAGCGGCGTGACTCCCCGACGCCATGACGTCAACCAACAAAATGCGTTAATAATGGTGGAGATTTTAAAACCCCTGGCATTTTTCAGTTTTATTATTTCTCTTCTCTGCTGTCCTGTGTGTAGTTTAAAATTTGTTAACGCATGAGTGCAAATGAAGTTAAGGGATCCCTCTTCCCAAAAACAAACACAAAACACGCAGTTAACCACCCCCCTCCGCCCTCCTCCAAGCATGTTGAACTTTTTTCAATTTCTGTCAATCTACCAATCAATACTCTAAATGACAATATTTGTTTGGAAGTCAACAGAATAACATGTTAATAAAAACAATTACATGTACATTACATTCATTTTTTTAAATTACATTTTTAATGCATTTGTTTTTGTACTTAACACATTCACTGCCAGTCATTATAGAAAATTTTTACATTTCCAATACTCACGTGATATTACATTCAATAATTATATATAAACCGAATCTACCAAATAACAGAATAGACTCCCTACTTTTTGTCCCGTCCTGTTCATTTATAATTGACAGCAGAAAAATGTAGGTTTGCCAAAATACAGCCATTTCTCCCATGGACTCTGAAACTGGGTTTATTTCCTATAAAATGGGGCAATGATGTCATCTACCGGTGGTTGGGCATCAGTAAAGTTGTTTCCAAGTTTGATATTTACAGTGGAGCATGCTCAGATTCGCCCCCATTTAGCACCGCTCTAAAAAATACAATTGACAAGTATACTTGTCAAAGGCAGTGAATGATGTGAAAGGCCACAATGCGCCCCACTAGGCATCTTTCATATATTTAACAAAAACAATTAGGTTCTACAACATTGGTGAAAAAAATTAACTGGCAAAAAATAATTAAATAAAATAAAAAATCACCCAAAAAATATATATATCAAAGATAAGTTTAGAATAGTTTTGTGGCAGCAACTCGCAGAAATTCAGTCAATGGCTAGACAATTAATTTTATCAATTGATTTGAATTGTGATATATATATATATATATATATAGATATAGATATATATATAAATAAATAACATTCATTAATTTTTTTCAGCTTCCATACTTCACAGCATCCCCATTTGATGTTAATTTTGATCTAATTAGAGCTAATCTGATGCCAACACCAGGACTATGTTCTGAGTTTCATATCACCCACAGCAGCAATGACTTTACTGTAACCAAATTTCCGGTCACGTGATGTGGGAGTGATGTCAGCATGATGATGTTAGGCCAACGGTGATGTTCCAAGTCATAAAGCCTTTGGTTAACGTACGCAAAACTGTTTTCTGAGTCACGGCGACTGAACTGCGGTCATCTAAGGCTACATGAGGCAAATCATAAAGGTTGCCGTTGCGTCATCGAAGAAGATGCTTGGAGTCATAAAGGTCTAAGTTTAAATTGCGGGCGCTGGCTGTTTTGGAAAAACAAACCTAATGTTGGGTTCGGTGTCAGCAGATAGAAATTGTAACTGCATGTCAGAATCAGATTTTTTTTGTTTTTTTTTACTCTACGAGTATAAGAAACTTAGAAAGATAAGGCAATGGATTCAAACTCCAACCCATTTTTTTGTGATGACAACGACTTTTCCAACATGGTCCTCTCCGGGCTCCGAGATGGGCTGAACTTGGGTGAAGAGGATCCGTCCAGAACCTTGGACAGCGCAGAAAGACCTGTCACTAGGGAGGCTTTACAAAGGGACCTAATGTCCAGACACTCGATGAATGGGAGCTGCTCCGACCCGGGCAGCCCCAGCACTATGTGTTCAGACGACGACGACATCCAAGCTACCATCAGAGCCAATTGGAGCTCAGCCAGTCAAGAAATGTACCAAGAAGAGGATGGCGGTGTTGTACTGGAGAGGCTGGTGTCAAACTATTCCAAATTATCATCTGAGGACCACAGCGAAAAAATATCTGCACGCATTGCTTCACGCAGGGAGTCCACTCGGAAGCCGTCAGAGGAAGAGGTCGGTGGGTCTCCATCGTCCTCCCCAAACGCAATCCAATTGAATCAAGACATCCAGGAGGCGATAAAAAAGGCCTCCATCACCATCTACCAAGGCCTAGTCCGTCACGTGGACCGCTTCAGTGATTCCGGGGGAAAAGACGGTAACATTGTTTTGTGCATCGATCCCACTCGAAAACCCTTGCAGAATGATTTGAGTGTCAAAGCGTCTGAGGACACCTCAGTGTGGAGTGACACCGAGGGTGCTGCTGGAAAACCAACCCTGAAGTCCCCTAGCGGCAATGTGGAGCTTACGGTAGTTGAAAATGAACAAGAGGAAGATGCAGATTCAAAATCCTTAAGTCTTACCCCACAAGGGCAGCGACCTCGAGATGTAGAGCCAGAATTGGGCTCCTCTCCTTGCCAGGAGTTGGGTTTTGATTTACACCAGAATTCAAGCCCAGAACTTAAGTCTAGTTCTGATATGTGCAAGTACTCAAGCCCAGAACCTGAGTCTTGGTTTGATATGCGCAAGAATTCAACACCAGAACTCGAGTCTGATCTTGATTTGCCCAAGAATTCCATCCAGGAAGCCAAGTTGGGTTTTGATTTGCATAAGGATTCCACCCCAGAACCTGCTGAACAGGACACGGGCCTTCAGACGTTCTCCCCCACTTCAACATGCTCGGGTGAGGATATTGAGAGCGAGGATGCCACCGGAGAAAAAGACAAAGTCGAGGCGTCGAAATTGCCGAGCCTATCACCGCTGGAACAGAATGCAGATGAGACGGCGGATGCTGTTGAGGCATTCTATCTTCAGGATGAGGAAGAAGCCGACGAGGACATGGCCAACAAACCCTTCAGCCCATCACCGCCGGAAGAGGAAGATGCAGATGTGACGGACGTCTTGACACCCAGGTGTGGAGCCTTAGATCAGGAGACAGATGATGTGGCGCAAGATGAAGAAGCTATAGCACAAGATGACGAAGCTTCAAAGTCCTTGACCCCATCAAAAGAAGAGGAGCCAGGCGCAGATGAGACTGCAGTTGCAATCTCCAATGGCCAGGCGATGGATCTCATACAAGACGAGATAGAACCAAAAGAAGACCAGGTGCCCACATTCTTAAGCATTTCACCGAGAGAGGAGAGGCCTGAAGATGCAATATCCCCTCCTCAAGAGTTGGGTCAAGTGGAAGACATTGAACAAGAGAAGGAAGCTGCATCCAAATCTTTGAGTTTTTCACCAACAAAGGAGCACAGAGAGGATGGCACACTAGACTTAATGGCCACTTGTGACGGGTTAGATCTTGGAGAAGTTGAAAAAGAGGATGGCATCATCGCGGCCAAATCGTTGAGCCCACTGTCATCAGAACCTCAACAGGAACATGAAGCAACCATAACACCTGCACTCATTTCTCCTTCTAGGGATGACTTAGTTGATGATCGCAATGGTGATGTTGAATTTAAATCATTAAGTTCATCACCACCAGAACAGAGGAGAGAACAAATTCTTGAAGCACCTGGGAGCACTGTCGAAAACTCCAATGAGGATGACCCCCGGGTTACCGTGACATCAGACAAGACCTCTCTCAATCAGGACCATACAGAGGATGGTCATGTGACAGAAGAAGGGATACCGAAGACTTCACCAACTCAAGAGGAATCTGACAGAGCCTCGTCTTTGAGTTCATTGGAGGAAATGGTTATGCTGAAGGATTCGGGAGACGAAACACAGCAAAAAAAGGCCCCGCTTATCCTAGAGGAGTACTTCAATGATGCCATGAAGAAATTCTCCAACACTCTACTAGATGCTTTGATTACACATCTTGAGAGCTACACAGACCCCAAAATGGACATGCGTGGAGTGCCCTTGCCAGAGAGAGGGAAAGGCGAGAAAGCAAGGTTTGACTGGTGCCAGGAAGTGGGTGAGACAGAGAACACAAAGCAAGCCGCCGAAAAGTCACCAACGCAGCCTTCAATCACGGAATACACGGGGCGGGACAGTCCCTGCGAGACACTTCTTGCCGGTGTCGGAGCAGCTAATATCAGTGAAATCTAAAATCGAGCCAACTCTGGTTGAATCAGAAAAAGGGGCTCACAGGACGAGCCAGATGATTATGACATGGTGTGGTTTTCCTCAATTTTTGGGAAATCCTGATCAAATACGCGCACACACATTTCAAACAACGGCTCGTGATGTTTGCTATTTACACTATTTTGAATTAAAAGCTTCATGAGGGTTCTAGAATGCACTTCTGTTGCGATGTGCATACTAATGCTTGTTCTATATTCTGTTCTAAGTACATAAATGGAAGAGGGGGGAAAATGCATTTACTATTCACAAATTCATCTAATACTGTTTTTCTTTTTCTATTTAAAGCTGTTCACTGAAAAACCTTTAAGCGCTTTTGAAAGGCAATGCATTAATTTGTATCAAAGGATGTTGGAAGTGACATCTTGCCAGACAAGATTTTGTCAGTGAATTAACTTGGTCTAGGTTGTTTGTGGAATTTACAGTGGTACAATTTTCATTTCTTCTGTTCTTTTTTTTAAACATTCAAATCTGTAAAATTATGATGAATGCTGTAAGATGAATTTGAAATATTAAATTGTTTTGGGATCATAGTTAAATGTAATCACAGGTAGAATTTAAGTAGAGCTGCAGTGCTAGCATCTGATGAGGGGCACATAGTTGATTGCTCGGTGAAGTTGCCCTAACTACTTTAGTTATCGTCACACCAAACTATATTTGCACACCACGCAGTAGAGGGGGGCTGAGGAGAACAGTCTCACTTGCATGACTCCAGTCCACCTCGCTCCGTACATGTCAGAGAGGGAAGCAACCCTAACCCTAATTTTTATCGTTTTCCTTTCATACGTCATCAAAAAAAGTCTTTGATCGTGACCTATTGACCCCCGATCGATCATTTTTATCGTTCCCTTTCATCCTACGTCATACCAGGCCTTTTGATCGTGACCTCTTGACCCCCGATCGATCATTTTTATCGTTTCATCCTACGTCATAAAGGACATCAAAGCGAATGAGGCCATAAATCAAATTTTGATCGCGACGGACTAAATTGGCATTGCTTCCCTCTCTCATGTCAATGTGCTATAATTCTCGATCTTCTGTTTGCTTTGACAAAAGCATGTCATTCAGACACCCTGGAATTGTTTTAAATTCCACTTAAAAGTGAATAAGCATCCACTTTTCAAAATTGCAACCAAAAGTGGCAAGTGGATAACAATATACATATATATATAGTAGTTAGGAACATTTTATTATTCACACAAATAAAATGCATTTAACGTGCAAATGACGCCGATCTTGTGGATTAATAGTTACTAACTTGCATGTCTATTATCTGTCACTTATGGCCATAAAAAGCACACTCAGCTGCACAAGTTGAGCTTGTAGATGGCGTCGCTCCGCGCTCCTTCCACGTGCTCAAGCCTCTTCAGCTCGTTCAAGCACAACATGTAAACGGGCGCCTTGATGCCCATGTCCATCATGTTCTTCAGCTCCTCCGTCGCTAACTCCCGCATGCTCCTCTCTAGAAGGTCAATTCAAGTCTTCATTTCATTTGCATTAACTTAAGGCTGAGCAAGGCACCATGATTATTCACAATGCTTTACTTTCCCCACATTTTGTAAGGTCAGTCCTATTTCAAAATAATACATTTATTTTCTCTCAGAATTCTACACAACGCGTCATTACGACACAAATAAGGCTTTTTCGAAATGTTCAAAAATATCTTACTATAAAAATTTAAGGAATCAATACTTGGTCGATGCACCGCTGGCAGCATTTTACAGCAGTGGTGTCCAAACTCAATCCTCGATGGCTGGAGTCGTGCAGGTTTTGCATGCTTCTCTTCTCCAACACACCTGATGCCCATCAGCAAGCTCTGCATAAGCCTGACAACAATCCTGTTCATTGGAACAGGTGTGTTAGAGCAGGGAAACATCCAAAACCAGCAGGACTCCCGCCCTCGAGGACAGAGTTTGGACACCACTGATTGACAGCCTCAAGTCTTTATGCGCCTTTCCGAAACATGTCCAATCAACAGAATTTATGACGTGTACTGCAACAGCAGAAACAGGATGCACAAGTTCAGTAATATAAAATTTTATTTTTAATATAGCGTTAATACATTTTACTTATCACACATTTGACATTTATAAAATTAATCTCAAGTGCACAGTTCAAGCAACAATCAAAAAAAAAAAATACAAGCACAGTAAAACGGGATAAAAATCTAAATTAAAAAAAAAAAAAAAAGCCAGGAAAATTTTTTTTAAAATTTTTTTTAAGAGAATGTTTTGAGTCCTTTTTTAAAAAGCTATTGCATAAATATAAAAAAAATGACAATAACATCATTGTGGTGAATAGTTTGTAGTTTTATTTTTATTTTTTTTGTGGTGGGTGGGGGCAGTCAGGGTCAACCCATTTTGCATTTGCAATAACTAACAAAACAAAATGTGGAAAAAGTAATGTTGTAGTTTTTTTGTTGTTGTTGTTTTTTTTACCGTGAACGGAAACTGACCTGGACACAGGACCAAGTACTTGTTGATGTTGCAGACCGCCTGGTTGAGGTTATTCAACGTAATCTGCTTCATAAACGCTGGCAAACTGTCAAACTCCTGCTTGGAAACAGCACTCACACATCTACGAACACAAACATGTACACTACCCATCATCTTAGAGTTAAAGCAGAAAGATAAAGTTTTAACGATCAGTCATCACAGAAGTCAAACGATAAATGCTGTCGATCATCACAGAAACAGGTAAATGAGAGATTATTTTATATAGAATATTAAATTGGCCATCACTCAAATAGCACCAAAAAGGAGCAAATGCAAGAATCGTGGGAAAGAAGAAAATAACCACAACCGTTCATTCTCAGACATACAACATACGAAGCGAGAAAATGTCCAAGAGAAAAATGAAAATAAAAAAAATAAAAAGGAAAATGACACACTTTCCACTGTAACAGACAAAAGAAAATAAGTCATAATTGTCCATCGTTAAAGAAAATTGAGAAAACACAAATGGCCGCCACCACGAAAATGACACTGAAAAGAAACACATTACTAGGCTAAAGCTAAAATGAGATAGTCATGACTATTAATCACCAGAAAAACAAAAAACAAAATGTAACTTACATCATCACAGAAGTAAAATGAGACTTACCTGTCGATCCAAGTAAATTATCACAAAAATTAAAAAGAAAAACGAGAGACCAAATGGCCACTTCTTCTCATTTTTCAGTTTCATTTATAAACTCTACTATACTAGGGTAAGTAGGGTAAGTCATGACTGTCCAATCCATCCATGACAAATATAAAACTAGAAAAAAAATGTCATGCTCTTGACAGGTAGTTCTTTTAACAGTTGACAGTACCTGCTTTTGTGTTGTGCTCTTTTTGGCGGCTTCTGAGACTGCATCACAAGCTACAGAAACAAAACCCACACTTAAGCAAGTCAAGATGCAATAATACCTGATAATTAAAAAAAAAAAAAAAACTTGTCAGATGACGGCATACTTTGCAGATGTCCTGCGTGACGGAGCTGAGATCGGGCATCTCGGGTGTGCTGATCTCAAAGAGCTCCCTCTTGGCTCGAGGGGGGCTTAGATGAAAGTCCTGCGTGGCTCCGTCAGAGTCCACGCTACCCTACGGAAGGAGAGACGCAAACGAATATGGCTGGATGATTTATCAATTTCATCTGATGCACACTGTCTGAACTAAAAAAAAATGCTTGCAAATACAGTGGAACTATTTTACAAAAATCAGTCTGACTTTTTCACTATACTTATCAACTCAACCACAGGACGCTGCCATTTCGTACGGTAACCGATTTCAAATTGCGCTGGGGCTCGCATTGTGAATGTCACATGACCAAATACATAAGATAGGTGAGTCAATGCGGGCCCGAGGCCACGTCTGATGTCAATTTCAGTCAACAGCTGAGGGCGGTATAAAATAAAATTGCAGCAAAATTGACATTTTTCACATAAACTGCCAAGAAAATGATTTAACGTTTCTATTGTAAATATATAGGACCTTTCAAAAATATACAAACATTTTGTAGAAATTAAATATAAACTCAAAATGTATTTACTACATTTTTCCCACAAAAATATGACAAAAAAAAAATCAATTTCTTTTTCTAACTGCATTTCTCTCTCAAAATATTAGAGCTGGGTAAAAAAAAAAATAATAATTCTCATAATCGATATCAATTTTCATTTTCAAGCCCGATATCGATTCATAAAACCGTGAATCGATATTTTAATATCTATTTCCCATAAATTCATAAGAAAATAGAATTTTAATGGCCAGATTTCTTTTTTTAGCATTTTCTGTAATTTACTGTACACATGAATTTAAAAGTATTTTCTTACATTTATGAAAGACCTGACTTATTGCACTTTAAGATAATTCAGAATCTTTTTAATTTATATTTACAACTGTTGAATTTGAATTATGAAAATATTTCATCTCATCCTTGCTGAGTCAGTGTTTTTGTAACCACCTAAGTGATTAAAACACATTACTTTCATTAATAAACTAAATCATTTAACGAGATACTGCCTCTGAAAAAGTTAATTTGGAAATTAGTGTTTGTGGAGTTTTAATCATGTCCTTGATATTTAAGAATTGATTTTCCATTATTAATCAATATTGGATTGAAGTAAATTGGGGGGGAAAAAAAACATCGAATCGAACTGAACTCTTGTGAATGTCTTTCCGGTACAATTTTCTATGAAAGCACCAGCACCTGCACACCCGGGATACGCAATTCCGGCACGTTGTATTCCCATGCGTTTCGGCCACAGACGACACCGTCAATTGGCGTCTCGAGAAATGGTATGGCGCGGCTGTCCGTGCGTTCCGCAACCATGAGCTTGTGCTGCAAAACAAGTGAAACACGAAGCGAAGGGCACTTAGTGTCCTGGCACTGCGATTGAGTTGTTGTACCTTTTTGATGCTGAGTAGTCGTTTTAAGGAGGGAGTTTTCAAGTCCGGCGTCTCGGGAGTGCCGGGCAGCTGGTTGGCACCGCTCGGAGATTGGGCGTCACCCTCTGCCACACGTGGTGGCGGTGGGGAACAATGGCCGTTTGTTTTGATCTTCAACCCCGGCGTGCAGAACACAGGCGGCTCAGGAGATTTCAAAATTTCTACCGATGACAGACATGAAGGCGTAATTATTGAAAAATAGTCTGTACTGGTAAATATATTTTGTAAATGTAATGCGTTTTATGTAAATATGTTCATGTTAATAGGTAAAAAAGGAGGCATTCCTTCACTAATTATCTAAAAAATACCAAATTTTCTTCTCAGAATTGACAAATTCTTCCTAAAAAATATAGGATTTTTTCCCCTCAAGTGTTTTTTAATACACCCAAATATGCATTTTTTTCACATGAATATTGTGCTTTTTTTTTTTCTAAAATAAAATTCAATAAGTTGCCTCCTCAGAAATCAGACTTTTTACTCTATATTAGGGGTGTCACGATTCGCCAACTCCACGATTCGATTTAAATTTCGATTTTGGGGTCACGATTCGATTTTTTTTTCGATTTTTTTTTTTTTTTTTTTTTTTTTTTTCTCCGCTCCCCCACTTTATAACACAGAGGCATATGCTTCTGTAGGCTAAGGCTAGTCTATGATCATTGGTTCTATTCATTGTACAGTAAATCTTATTTCAAAAGATCGGCTACATATAGGTGATGCAATTTCCATATTATTTTTGTGTAAATTTATGTAATATATGATAATTGACATTAGGCAGGAATGATCAAATTCAAAGAATTTATTTACAATATAAAGTTAACCGTCTTGTTCTTACTGAAGTGTAAAATAAAAAATAAAAAAACAAAAACAAAAAGTCACAGTGGGTGCCTGCCATCTATTGACTGTTTTTGGTTACAACAGTGTGCTGTGCGTTCCTCTTAAAATAATGTGCAATGTGCAACAACAACAAAAAATATATTGTATCCAAAGTCATGGAACAAATACAGCCTGAACAAACTATATCCCAACATTTACAGTTGCTGGGCATACTGTAGCGTGGTTCAAGTACACTAATTAAATGTTTGAATCCAGCGTTTTCCAAGGCTGCAGGTCTGCTGCTATAAATAGACCTATGGATCTGGCGTTTCGCGCGAGCTGAAGTGTGTGGAAGTTTCACTGTAAATGAGGATGAAATAGTTGGTTGGACCGTTGTTTTCCCACTTCTAGTTGAATTTGATAAATCTAAATCTTTGTGATGCCTGCGTAAATGTCCCGTCATGTTTGTCGTGTTTCCCGTTGTTACGGCTGGCGGCTCGGGCCATTCAGTTTGAATGCGCCAGCGCGACACTCTGATTGGAGGACTGTGCCAGCGCGACACTCCGATTGGACGACTGTGCCAGCGCGACACTCCGATTGGACGACTGTGCCAGCGCGACACTCCGATTGGACGACTGTGCCAGCGCGACGCTATTGTGTATCCGTGTATTATACCCCTATTAGTTATTGTTTCTCCTCCGTTCTGTCAGTTCTGTCAAATGCGGTTATTATTTGTTCACCTTCCACTTTCACTCCCTTGTCAAACCCCTGCCTGAAATTTCAATTAAAACTACTCAGATGTTAAAGTCGACCCGTGTTTATCTACTCTATATTTTCTGTTATTGTGTTACTTCCCTTCCCCTTGACGAGCCGGGCGTAACACCGTGGCCGAGTACAGTACGCGCACATAGCATATCTTGCAACTGTGGTCTTTTTATCGACAACGTGAACGTTGTCGACATAACTCACCGGGAACGCAAAATGTTTCCAAACTGGTGACGAGAGAAGCGGGAGCGGCTTGAAGCACCATTGCTGTGTCTGTCCGCGCTTGCCATCATGACTGCAGGAGAAGTCAGCTAACAAGTGCCGTTAGCTAGTAGCTGAATGGCTGCGTCTCATTTGCTTTCCTGGGAGGTGGCGGTGGCGGCGGTGGCGGTGGCGGCGGTGGCGGCGGGCGCGGGGGGGGGCATCGAATCGTGTGTCCTCTCTTCTATTTCGATGCTCGAAATCGTGACGTAATTTCGATCGATTTCGATAAAAATTCGAAATCGTGACACCCTTACTCTATATTATACAACCATTTCCCTGAATATTTACAATCCAACCTAATTTTATATTATAGGACTTCTTTCATTTAAAATACATTTTCTGAAAATACAACTCCCAAATTTTTTTTTCTCTTTTAATAGCTAGCTTTCGCGAGAAAATCACTATTTTCATATGGAGAACATATTATTTTTCTTAAAAAATAAAAATAAAAAAAGTGAACAGTTTATCCTGAAAATACAGGACTTCTCCATTGAAACTATACCCCCCAAAAAAAAAAAAGTTTTTTTAAAAATCAGAAATATGCAACTTTTTCCTTGTGAAAACATCTTTCTCCACAAAAGCAGGACTTAAATATGCTTCCTTTTTCTAAAATAATAAAAAATAAAAAATTACTAATTGAATCTATACTTTTTTTTTTTTAAATGTACAACTTTTCAGCAACTCTAAAATATGCCCATTTCTGAAATATTATTCTGTGTTTTGCATCTTAATATATACTTTGTGACTGACATTGTTAATTTGCTTACCTTCTTCTTGTGGACTTTCACTCACAACGGGGTCTGGTGGCTTCAGGAGGTCCTGTGCTGGTCTGCAGAAGAACAAGTAAAAAAATGAAATGTTAAAAAAAATAAAAATAAAAAATACACGGAAAGCAAATGTGGGCACTTCACTCTCTCCATCGGCCCCACCATTGATGCCCACATTTTTGGTGTCCGCTTTATGACAAGAAGCGCCGAAAAAATACAAGAACTATCAGTGTAATTTTTAAAGGCTTTGCGTCATAAATCTTTCTGAGAAAATGTGAGCAATTCGTCAGCAACTGGGCCGACGGAGCGACAGAAGTACCCACCGCTGGAAGAGAGACGTTATTTTTTTCTCTTTGTACCTTATGTCAACATTCTTCTTCCTGAAGAGATCCATGGTGAATTCAGTGTAAAGGCACATGGTGTCCTCGGAGAGGCCAAAGTCTATCATTTGGGGTGTGCGAATCTCATCCTCATCCATGCGCAGCGCGCACTTGGGTGTGGGCGGAAGTGGCGTGGGCACGCTCATACGCGGGAGGCTCACCTCGGGCATGGCGGGTGGCTGGCGGTACGCTGAAATGTTCCGGCGGAGATCCAGCTCACACAGGCCGAAGTCGGACAACTTGGGGGTGCGCGTGGGGATGGCGCATTTGGAAGGTGCCGTTGCCTGAGGTGGCGTTGGCAGCTTGCTGCATTCCACTGCCACCACCTCATCATCATCATCATCATCATCTTGGCCCTCTTTTTCAGGTTCATTCTCTTTGTCCTCCAACAACCCATCTTTGGCTACATGTAGCGTGCAAACAAATAGCTCAAGTAGGTCTCATTTAACTTGTGCTAATCAGGATGATTACCTTTTTTTTGTGGATTTTCAGTATGTTTTGCCCCATAAAGCAATTGGTTGAACTTCAAATTGTTTCAACTTTTTGAGTTGTTTAACATTGTAACACATTTGAAAACGACCCTGCAACTGATTATTTGTACTTCTACTTTCAGCGAGTAAATATCAATTTTGTATTGGATTTCTTTTTATATCTGGTCACTATTACTTACCGTTAGGGGTGTGTACCTCTATGGGAGCTTGGTATCCATATTTTTCAAAGTGGTCCGTGAGCGCGCACACGTCGTGGGCAACCTTGGTCTGCATGGCCCTGCAGGCATGGATGAAGGTGTCCACCTCTGTCTTGTGTGTTTTCTGCTTACTCAGCTCATCCTGCAGCTGACCCTGCAACCCACATACACTTCTCACTCCTTTGTGCCATGTGAAAGACTGTAAGGACAATTCTTACCATCTATGAATTAATAGTACATCTGTTCCACACAACCAATGTCTAGGTGACATAACCGTGAGGACACCATCATAACTCCTAAAAACTTGCATATTTTAAAGAATTTATTGTAAATGGTTTGTAAATTTACAGACAAAACAAGTATTACTTAATTCTGCATTTTTTTCTTTTAGTGTGTACATTTGTACAATTTAAATCAAATAGACACTAATTCGAATACAGATACTTCAAATATGATTTATCTTTCAATTTTTATTTATTTATTTTTTTTAAACTACACGTGACGAAGAATGTCAGGTCAGAAAACAGTCTTATCCGGAAGTGACTTTCTTCTCGCTTTTGAATGGCTAATACTTTTTTCTTTTTAACTCCGGAATGGTAGAAAATGAAACTTGTTAAGAAATACCCTTAAATACATTTAAGCATCACTGGGATGACGAATGTCAGGCAAGAAAACATCTGACTAAAAAGAAGACATATTGTGGCGCACTTTCGTCTTGTTTTGGTCCTCACCTTGAGGCCCAACACGTCGCAGTTGAAATCGTGATAGGCTCGCATGGCT
Source organism: Festucalex cinctus (assembly GCF_051991245.1). NCBI lineage: Eukaryota > Metazoa > Chordata > Actinopteri > Syngnathiformes > Syngnathidae > Festucalex > Festucalex cinctus. Next base: position 19,105,517 of record NC_135421.1, on the reverse strand, counting down.
TTCGCTGACGCATCTGGGGGAGAAATGGAAAATGGCCATACAGTATATCGATCTTGTTGTCTTAATAGTGTCGAATGCAAATATGCGTCGGAAAAATTGTGTGACTCACTGACCGCTGTCTCCGCTGTCGTGCCGATTTTCAATGGTTTGCTGGAGCCGGGCAGTCTCCGTTTCCAGCGTTCCGCACAACTTCTTCAACTTGGCGAAAAACTCCAACTTGGGGTCCATTTTCAAAGCGGTAACGGCCACATAAATGTGAAGAAAACTACTCCAAACGCTGATTTTTGGCGTTGGGAAAACGGACGGTTTGATGTTTGGCGCCTCTGCCACCGCACAGGAAGTGTTGCTTCTTCTTCTTTGCTGTATGTATGTATGTACGTTAGCGCCCCTTATCGATCGTGAGGCGTCCCTACACGTGCTGGAGCCAAAAATGTTCATAACGTGAATAAATAATAATTGTGGTGGAAACAATAACTTTTTTTTTGGTGGGTGGGACATTCACCTGTGAATCTCTTTGCCTAGTGACTAGTCTGTTGTGTCAGTAGGATGTGATTGGTTTCCATATAACAACAACAACAACAATCCTATCTATCCCAATTGCACAAGTAAGTAAGTAAGTATTAAGTATACAAGTACGCAATGCGCCGGCACCTTAAATTTCAGAGTGTCCAGAATGTGTTTGTACTCCCATTTATTTGTTTATTTATTTATTTTAACCAAAAATAGTTTGCACCATCTGTGCAGGTTTTGCAAATAAACTGCAAGATTCACAAGGGAACAGATACTATTTGATGGTCTTTATTGATATTACTGTGATTACTAAAATGAGGGATGCAACTAAATCAGCAAAGTATGAGACACTCCATTTTTTAATTCGGCATCTCAAAATCATTGGGGACACTCATAAATCGACATACCACTGTATTTTACATTCTAACTTTCATTTTATCAACCAAATGAAAACTTTTACTTAAATAGTACGTTTACGATTCTTAACTTATTTGATTAAATAATTGGTTCATTGACAATACATCATTAAATAAAGTGAGAATGATTATTTCTGTGGAACAAATAATAAAAATATATACCAGTATATTTATACAATTTGAAAATAAAATTAAAAAGGTGGCCCTAGAGAATAAAAGTTTGCCCACCCCTGGTGTCCAATGTAATATTCTGTATGATCTGTTCCTGCTGTTTCTTCACGCAAATCTCACATCCAGCTCCACCATCTTGTCCAAATCCTTGCGCATGTCTGGGTAGGCCTGCAACACCTCCTGAAAGTCGTCCCAGGACAGACTGAAACACTGGCAGTCGGTCAGCGCCTTCGCTGTGGCCAGATGTTTGCCTCTGGACAGCACGCACGCCTCTGGTGAACACACGCGCGCGCCAGGCAGAGTCACAGTTAATGAGCAAGCAGTGATGGGGAAACAGAACTGACAATTAATCCCAAGTTAGAGAAACAGAAAAAAATAAATACTTTTTTTCCCCCCTAATGCGGAAAGCCTGCTAAGCTAGGAGAAGGACTTATAGCCTGAGCATTAAACAAATCCCCCTAACTGGAGAAGATGCAGTGTTTACTTTTGTTTTTAAAAGATGCTCACATCATAGCCCTTTGCATGTGGTTAATTACATTTCCAGAGTACAGCAATAGTTTTTTTTGACACAGATTATTTGTCTTTACATTATGAAAACGTGAATAGGAACAACATCATTTAATCAGGATCGTAAGTTTCTGGCTGTATCCTGTTTCTATTCCTGGTTCTCAGTCTCTTTTTGTACCTATACATGTTTGTTCATCTCTTTTTGTACTCGAATTTTCAAAAACCTATATTTTGGTACCTGAACGTATTTGTGAATACACTTGTTTGTTTCTCTCGCTGTACACATACCTGTCTCTGCACTCGTACCTGTTTCTGTAGATGTTGCTGTTGCTGTTCCTGTATCTGTTTTTAGATTTTTGTTTTCTGTTGGCCTACTGCTATCTGCTTTCGTAGCCGTTGCTGTACCTTTTTCTGTATGTTTTTATTTATCTGTATCTGTTTCTAGACGTGTACATGTTTCTGTGTCTATATTTATGTACCTATTTTTCTATACCTGTAACTTTTTTCATGTCTGTATCAGTTTCATGTGAAGGTGATAGTACTGTTTTTGTCACCCTTGAAAAGGGTCAACTGAGTGTTGTGAGCATAAACGACACAAATGCTAATGCCCCCAACCAGCAGGGGTCACTGGCACTGAATTCCCAAAGGGTATTAAATGAATTTACAGTATTTGGTTTTAATATGCCTCCTGAAAGAACGACCATATTTCGCGTATGGCAACAACCAACAGCAGGAACAGCATGCCGGTAGGGAAGATAATCCATGAAAACCTGCTGTTCACTTTCTTAAATCACAGTTGCGTTTGAGGATTATTAAGGAGTTTTGCTGGAAACAATTTGAAGAGCGACAGATGACGACAGAGAGATTTGGAAAATGTTTCACACGACATGACACACAAATTCACCCCTCGTCTCATAACAACTGCAGAAAAACATTATCTAGCAATCTGGATTATCATGTTGGCGAAAGCAGGCAGGATGTTTCTGTACCTGTTGCTGTCCCTGTGTCTGTCCACATTTCTGTTCATGTTCCTTTAGCTATAGCGGTACCTGTTTTGAGTGTTTCTATAACCATTCCTTTACCCGAATATTTCTCTGTTTCGATCCCTGTATCTGTCCCTGTTTCAGTACATTTCTGTTCTTGTACCTCTTTCACATTTTTAGGGTATATGATTTGTACCTGTGTGTGTATCTGTTCCTGTTGTTTCCATTTGTTTCTGTCAGTGCTTTTCCATACAAGTGCGTATCTGTATCTAGACCAGCACCCATAAACGTGTACATGCTCCTGTTTCTGTAACTATATTCATAACTGTACTGTATCCGTTGTTAGTTCCTGTACCTGGTCCAGTTGATGTTCCTGCCTGTTTCTGTTTGCATGTGTATGTGCATCTGTTTCTATACCTGTATTGTAACTTCACCTGTACCTGCACCACACCTGTGCTATCTGTTTTTGTACCCCTGAAGTGTTCATACGCTTCAGTTTGTCATCTCTAGTGTAAAAACCAAATGACCCAAGTGTACCTCCAAAGAAGTCTCCGTCACAGAGCTCCCTGTGGAAGTCATCGTTCTCCTCCAGCACCTGGCCGTGGTCGATGAAAAACATGCGGTCTCCGGGCGCGTTCTCCCGGATGATGACGTCCCCCTCCTGGTACACCTCATAATCCAGTCTCTGCACCATGCTAATGATCACATTCTCATCTTTGTTCCGGAACAACGGCATGTTCCTCAGCAGGCGGCTGCACATCACGGTCAGGATTTGCTAGCGCAAAAAAAGTCCAAAGGGAAATTGAGCAGGCATTCTGCGTTCAGGGATATGTGATTTGGTGAGTAAAGAAGGAAGTGTGTTATTGTTGTTACCTCCTTCAAGGCAGATGACACCGTGTGCATGACCTCTTTCTCATCAAACCATTTCCCTCCGTAACGTGCCTGGTAGTAGTTGGTGATGCGCAACTGCAGCTCTGGTGGGAGTTTCATGAAGGCCATGTAGTGCTCCAAGCGACTCATCTGCAAAGACAGATCCACTTGCACTTCAGAGAACAGACAACACTACAAGTACTGCTACCTCGACTTGTTTCTGTTTCTGTACCAATTGCTTCTATCCATGTTTGTGTTTCTTTTTCTTTTCGTGTTTGTCTGATTCGACCTCAATCATCTCGTTTCAAATGTCACAGGAAATGAATAGCACTGTTTACCTTGCTTTTGTACTCTTTGGCAGCAGGGTCAACGTTTGCAATCATGGCTGTGGCGTTGGCCACCAGCACCGTGTACATCAGGCACCCGGACACCATGCTCACCATCACGATCCACATCTCCACGTAATCTACAACAACACCAACTGCATTACAGACATACAGCTTCAGACTAAATTCAGTTCTGAGGCAATTCACTGGGGTCAAAACAAAAACCTGCTCAGGGTGTAATACTTTTAGGAGGTCCAGGGAGCTTTGGAGAACCTGTAGCAGAACCTTTTAATTCCAGGAACTACAAGTAGTCTAGAGATCCAGAAAAACTTTGGGGTCTCAGTTTCGTTCAGGGTAATTTGTCGGGGTCAACATAAGACCCTTCTCAGAGGGTAGTACTTTTGAGTGGTTCGAGAACCTTTGTGGACAAATATCAAACTTGGACACACTTAAGGCTCCTGGAACATTTGGAGGGCCTTTGTCTAGTTGGACAGTAGAAACTACTGTCTAAGTTTGCAGCCATTATTGGGTAATTTATCAGAACCATAAGAAGACCTTATTACAGAGGTAGTATGTTGGAATTTTGGAGGACCACTGTGTGTTTGGACCATGGAAATCTTTCTTACTTACAATGTCGATTACTGTGAGGTTTCCAAGCAATATATGTACGCACTTGTTGGAGCATCCATGGATCCGTAAGACAGCGCGATCATCTGCGAGAGAGCTCGGAAGACCCCCCAAGAGTACTTCACGATGACTGTGGCATTCTGGAAGAAACCATTTGAAATCCTAATGGATAACAAACACGTCGCATGCACTGTACGAGCCAAACATGGAGCGTACCATCAGGTTCTCCTTGCGGACCCAACAGTCTGTGGGGAACTCCTCCAGCATGGGCACAAAGTACTGGATGCAACCATTCCAGTGGCACAGCAGGAAGATCATCATGAAGAGGGACAGGATGCGGAAGAACAGGCGCACAACCTCTAAGTTTGCGTTTGATACCTAAGGAATAGGTGAGGAACTTTTTAACCTATAACTAGAAATCTTTGGAGGACCGTTTTAAGTTTGAAATACAGGAAGGAACCATTGTTGGCCCAAAATAAGACCCTTCGTGGGTAGTGCTTTGCAAAGGTCCAGGTACATTTCAGCTCTAAATGTATGGGACTGCAACTTTTGTTTTGTCGTGCAAACAGTAAACACCATTGTAAAAAAATAAGACGTAGCTATGGGTTGTACTTTTGAGTGATCCAGAAACCTTTAGGGGCCGAAAAGTATCTAGTACCAAGAAATTAAATGTTCCTGGAAATCTCAGGCGTAAAGAGTTACAAAGTCCACTTACTTTCTCCACCTCATTGAAGAAGCGGACCAGCCTTGACACTCGCGCCAGTCGTATGAGGCTGAGGATGCGCACAAACATGAGGATCCTCATCATCCTGGTGGTCTTGGAAGGGTTGTCATCACTGTGATAATGTAAATCCTAAACACAATCACACACTATTACCATCTGATGTGTATTATTATAATGATGCTTCTCATTACCGCAAAGAGCAGGATGTATCCAATGGGGAAGGCAGCGATGACGTCAGGGATGAACCAGGTCCTCAGGTAGCACACTCGGATCTGTTTGATGTCTAGAATTGCTTCCTGGGGGAAAGACACCAGGCAGAGAACGAGAGAGTGTTTGAAAGTTACTATCTGTAGTGTTTCCTTAACACATGTAAATTCAAAAGTGGCACTGTTCGTCAATGGACTTTCTTTCACTGACAGAGAAGAGTTATAGCCAAAGCATTATAATTAAAAAATAAATAAATAAAAATAAAAAATAAAAACACCTCCTAATTTTTACAAGATGTCCGCCACACACATTTGGATCCCGACCCACCAGTTGAGAATCGCTGCTATGGAGCATCTGTAATCCTGATGTTTGTCCAGGCTTTCTCATCTGTCACCTGACTCCATAACACAGATTAACAAGCCTGGTCACGGAGATCATGCGTCAGATCCTGCACACTGACGTGAGAATCGCTAAGCCGGGGTTTCGTCCGTTCACCTTTTGTGACATCCAGCCGGCCAATAACCGCAGACCCATCTGCACTCCATATCATGCACACATGCTACACTCGCACGAATCAGTGACGTTTCACCACTTACTCACGACTCACTCGCATGAATTTTAGCCGTACGTTATTTTATGACCTTCTCAACAGGCCGTATGATTCGTTATTTTCCCCTCAATTGGAAATGATGAAAATGACAAATAACAGCTTGTTAATTTTCTGACACATTCCAAAATAAATCAAACTGATAACAGTTAGTGTTATAGTAAGTAATGCTACCAATGTGGGCGGTGTGGCTGACGTTAGCTAATGCTAGCTCAGTATAGTTGGGGTTACTGTTTTCCCAATGCTGAATATGCGTCATGACTACACACTTTCATAATTGCATGCATTGGCGCAAAAAGGGTGTATGCAACATATGCGGCGCATAGAGGCAGCGCCAGAGGGGATGCCAAAGCAATGACAGTAAAATTATTTGGAGCACATGTAACGATCAAATAACAAAGGCACGTCACTGATTAGGCGCTTCTCTGCTCCGTGACTGTCACCAACTCTACTCCGATAAAGCCCATTTCCATGTCTCCCTCCGCCAACACAGGTGACTCAAATGATCAGCTAATCAGCAAGCTCTGGAGAAGCCTGATAACAATTCTTACCAATGTTGCCTGAGGGAGACATGGAAAACAGGCTGGATAGGGGTCCCCAAGGACCAGGGTTGAGAACCATTGACAGAGTACAAACTGTTCTTCAAATCTCATATTTTCATATTTCCACTACAGAGAATGTGTTGAGCACTAGGAGCTGCTGCAGTTATAACTATATATACATATACATGTATATATATACATGTATATATATTAAGGGTGTCACGATTTCGATTTTTTATCGAAATCGATCGAAATTACGTCACGATTTCGAGCATCGAAATAGAAGAGAGGACACACGATTCGACAGTATGCC